>NW_018020604.1:729118-735327 GCF_002006095.1 Pseudomyrmex gracilis
TTGGGCTGTTATAAAATACAAAAATGGGACAATACTGGACCAATTGTCAATATCGAGTATCGGCTATAAAGGTTGGGCCATTGTTGGCCTAGTAGTATTACTGGAAGTCTGTCGGCAATTCCTACATGGGAGGTGTCAAAAATAACGCAAAAATCCAACTCCAATAATGTAAAAAGAGAGGAGTGAAAAAGCAACACGTGACTGTACTTTCTCCCGCTTCGCGTGGCATTTGTTTATTGTATCTTATTTTCGTCACAGCGAATGTCAATGTTCTCCGGGGCGACGTCGCGTAATTAAACACGCGTATTTTCCGTCGCGTGCGTTAATATATTGCGAAACGCGCTCGCGAGATGTGTTCAGGAACAGGAAGAAACACAGCGATGAGACCCGCCGAACGGAATATCTCTTTAAGCGATGCGCGCAATCCCGCCGGGGCACGCAAATGCGACG
Source organism: Pseudomyrmex gracilis (assembly GCF_002006095.1). Classification (NCBI taxonomy): domain Eukaryota; kingdom Metazoa; phylum Arthropoda; class Insecta; order Hymenoptera; family Formicidae; genus Pseudomyrmex; species Pseudomyrmex gracilis. The sequence continues at coordinate 729,569 of NW_018020604.1, forward strand.
CGCCGATGCTCTCCCGATGCGAAACCGCGTACCGCGCGTGTCTGGCGCGCAAAGGACCGAGGAGTGATATATAACGGCGAGGATGATCGTGCGAATCACGACCGGAAATTCGAGCCGCTTCGCGTTTGCTTTTTCCCGCCGGATCGTTTTTGCGCTGTCTCGCTTCGCGAATAATAAATCGTCCCGCGGGTATATACGTGTGTTTCCGCGCGCGAATTAAAAGGAAAACGGTCGGCTCTCTCGACTTCTCGGACGATGCTTTCGCTTAACCGCGAGCATTTCAATCGACATGTTAAACGCGCGGCAGCGTCGCGCGCATCGAAACGGAAGTATGAATTACGTGGCACGCGGTAGGTACGATTTGATATACAATATGATATACATATCGCCGTACGGTAGCCGTGTATCTCGCGTCGGATACATCAGACGTAATCTATTACCGGGAGATGTTAACGTAAAGTACGTAAGTCACCGGCGGGATAAGATAAACGGAGCGGGTATTGATCGCGCTCGGGGATTTATTCTTCGAGGGGGTTATTGATAAGCGTTTCGTGATAACGGGAAATTTATACGAGAAATTTATTCGAGATTGCAAATTGGCGGGGAATTCGTGTGAAATCAAAAATTTTGCATATTGAGAGTTAAAAAAAAAAAAAAAAAAGACACAAGAAATTGAGAAAAATAGATTTTATTTGCAGCAAGTTTTTACAGTTTTTTTTTCTTAACAACTACATGGACGTGTGTATTTGTAAAATTTCACACTTAATGACCCAATATATCATACATAAGACTAAACGTGGTTTCTTCTCTGAATAGTTTCGTGTCGATTTTTCCGAACAATTTAAACGCTCTCCTCAACGAGGAGGTAATGTTTCTCGGAGTGCTATTTCGTTCGCAGTCACGCGGCTTTACGATCCTCGCTTTTTTTTTTCGTACGCCGCAGTTTGACTCATCTTCGTCGCGGGTATAGGCCGGGCTATTCGGATATTTTTAAAATAAACGAACCTCTAACAATAGCAAACAATAGCGAATCAAGCGTTTTAACATGCGCGGAGAGATGGGAACGCGAGACGCGTGTGAGTTGCGTTAGACGCCGTCGCGGTCGAAAGAGGACAAAACAGCGCGATAATATCCCGACGCGGTGTGTGTGGTGCAGTCTTCTCTTTCCACGGTTTCTCACATCACGTGCCTTCTCGGCGCCCACGTGCCGAGATATGCCCCGAGAAGGTGACGAACGTCTCCTTCTCTGATACGTGTGTGTATCATGCGCGCACGTATGGATGTGTACGTGCATATGCGATAATCCTTCTTCGTTACATTAAGCGCAACTACGTCTTTTTTTACGAGGCAACGCGAGATGATAACAGTCGCGGCGTTTTACGAACGCGTGAGCTCTATGGAAGGATATCGCGTTATTAAACGCGCGTCTTCGTGATAACAACGCGAACGAGATATAGAGATGCAGATTTGATCATTGATAACTTCGGCGCGATTTATTGCTTAAAAATGTTTATTGCTCGCTTTATTTTGTTGATACTTTATTAGCGCACAATCGCGAACATATAGAAAAGCAAAACCTGTTTAATTAAAGAGACGTAGAATCTTGAATTTAATCTAATTAAAATTTTTCTTAACGAGAGAGACTAGAGTTGGCTTACAAATGGGACGGTATTTTGCGAAACGTTAATTAAGTGCTTGTCGCCCCGATAACGTTTTCGGTGTCTCGTGATAAGAGCATCAACGGAATATCGATATTTAATTAACAAGTAGATTCGTTTAATTAAATGTTCGCGAAAAGATTGTTTTTTAAGTCGACATCTGTGTGTCCCCCTCCCCCCGTGTTTGTGTGTACGAAAAAAATTGTTGAGCGGCGAGACTCAAAAGCGAAACTCAATCCGATAAAAGTGAGATGACGTTCGTGGGGTTCATCTTTTAATCGCGAGTTGCGGTTAGGTTAGATTTTCAACGCGTTTTTTTTAAAGCCTCGCTCCTGATCCGCTCTCTTCGACGGACCGTGAAAAATTCGATAACACCCACTTGATGTGACTCTAAGGCGAATTTACGGCGCGCGGTCGCTCGTTCGTGACGGAGAACGGAGGAATATCCCGAACGAGTTGTCCGATAAAATACGCACCGATCGTGTAGAAAGACAGTTGGGATGACTAACAAGCAGCGCAAGAGTGAGTAAATGAATACTGGCGAATAAATTCAGATGTGCAACAACTTTATTTGTTAAATAGACGCAAATCTGTTTACAAATTGTATTATGCTAGAATTATGTAAACAATTCGTTTATCAATGCGATTATCTAAATTCGCATTTATTTCTACGAATTTAAAGCTCAAAATAATTCCAATTCTAATTATTAACTTTGTTTTGTTGGAAGAAATAATTAATCTCAATATTACAATTATTTTTTGCGACTTTTTTTACCACAAATTGTCATGAGAATTATAAAAAAAAAAAACTCTCGCGAACGTTGACACATATTTCTCGCCACGAGGTTTTTTACGTCGTGTTGTCAACAATATAGCAACATATCTATAGACGTGCACATATACCAAAAATAAAAGAAATATGTACGTAGCAAAGTTCGTTGTCTGCTCTCGCATGGAGCTATGCCAACGAGAGAGAGAGAGAGAGAGAGGAGAGAAAGAAACAATTTCGAAGATGTCCATAGAACAAATTTCATCCTCGGCAATGTTTCTTAATTTCTCAATGCTTTTAGGGGTAGTGAAGAAAGAAACATACACAAAGTTATAGTATCGCTTTTATTTTATTTTAACTTTTTTATTGTTTATTTAAATTTACTATTGTACATGTAATATCTTGGCGATTTATGAAAGAATTTTTTGTATCAAAGCTATTATAATTCATTCAAACTTACGTCACACTTTCGTGTATTTAGTCTACGTTTGAAAATTGCTTAACGCAAACACACATATGCGATTCATGAATTTCCGACCTCTGTATTGTGAATCAAATGCTCTAGAATTCAAAGAGACGCGTGCGATCGCTTATACGAGCGTTACTATTTTCGTACAAAGAGCGAGACTCGAGACGAGAGAAGGAGAAAGAAAAGAAAGGGTCAAGAGACAGCGAGCGATAAACGAAAACTTCAAAGTGTATGTAAGTGTGTGTGGTGTGAGCCAAAATATATACATATATATATATATATATATATATATATATATATATATATATATATATATATATATATATATGTATATATATATAAAAAGAAGGAAGTAAAACGAGAAAATTCTCGTACAAACCAGTATTTCTCCGTGTATCTCTCCGAGTGAGTGGAAGTAATGTTAATGCTTTGTTAAATTTCGACGGGGGGGAGTACAAGTATCTGAAAAGACAATAACTAATGACGAAGAACACAACATAGACAGAGAGAAAGAAGACGATAAGGTACAAGGTTCATTAAATTATTCAAAATATAAAAACTTATATCTCTCTAGAAAGTACAGAAAGTTAAAACAGAGGCGAAAAAAAAAACAGCGCAAATATCATTAAAAAAAACGCGAGAAAATTAAAATCAAATAAGTATACATTTATTATTGAATCTAAGAGGGGAAAGACTTTTTTTTTTTTTAATTTAATTGAAGACATACACACATAGTGTCGAGTAGGAAGTGTGTCAATCTGATATTAAGCGACGGAAAAGAGATGAGCAAAATGTAGAAACGTGGAGAACAAGTTTGATTTATTTCGCGAGCGATAAGAGAATTCTATTTGGTTTTTATTTCTCGCTTGAACGAGCAAGAAGACGAACAGGAGAGTTAAGACGAGGCGAGAACTTCGTCGCGAGAACTCAACATTGCAGTTTGAAGTAAGAAATTCACCGTCGCGTCGCGCGCACGCTTATATATCACAAGCCGGATTATCAATAATTAATTAGCGATTAGAGCGGCGTACGCAGCCCCGATACCACATCGGGTATGGTCTAATGGTAGATTATTGCCTTGCCGGTGTTACAAAGTAGTCAGCACGCGGTTGATATTAATGCGTATATTATTAATTAATAATAATCAATTATCAGTTACGCGCGTTGCGACCGGCACGAGAAAAGCGCCAAGACGTGAGACCCGATCGTTAATCTTGTCGAGTAAACGAGAAAGTCTTTAAAACGCGTTAACGCGCGTTTTGTGTGTACGTGTGCGTGTGTGTCGGTTTATTAATAGATATTCATGTGTAAAATTGCACTTTATAGTTGCAAATTCCGCGCGATCTTGCAATTACCATCCGCATGAATTTCTACGAGCGGTATATATAAATATAATAGAGGAGACAAGATTATTTACTATTATCGTTTGCACGAGAAACTCATTTAAGTTTTTTTTTTTTTCTTTTTCACCGTCTTCTGTTAAATTATACTTTCCAGACGTTTCCGATGCTGCTCAGCGAACCGTCTGCTTTTGCGAATGCGGCTGTTCGCGGTTAAAAAAAAGGATGCAAATCACGTTAGATAAATTCTCGGACATTTTTTCACAAGAAGTTTACGTCAAAGAAAAAAGCAGACTTTAAGATTATTTAAAAAAAAAAAAAAAAATGAAGACGACGTTCTTAAAGCAGAGCGTTTGAAATTTATATAAGTCGCGAAGAATCCGCGATGCAGCTCTCACATTTCCTTCGCTTCTAACATCGTAATCTCGAGAGTGGAGTGGTAGGTATCACCGGCACTTAATGCGCGGCTGTCAGCGATCGCGATGATGAATCGACGCGGGGCATCGATTTGTCCCGCGAGATTCGCGCGCATCTCTATCCGTCGCGAAATTGCGCCCATAAACAACACCGCCGCCGCGAGATAAGATCACACGCAATCTAGCGATCTACAACGCCGTTATGGAAGACAGAAAGGAAAGAGAGAGAGAGAGATAGAAAAGGATCTTTCGTTCTCCTGCCGGGGTTCACTAGTCGTGAAATTATGTCATTACACGAGAGAGAGAGAGAGAATTGCGCGCGCAGCTCGCAACAACTGTGTTTAACAGCGAAATGTTGATAAATTTACGATCATTCGTGAGACGACGATCGATAATAAATCAGAGAACATAGCACACCGCGTATGCTAATCGAGAGCGGTTTTCGCCAGAAAGCATTGATAGATCCGATAAATCGCGGTAATCACGTGATAATAACCGACGGTAATTCAAGAGAACGACGCGCACGCATCATCGGTATCGAGGAGGGGAAAATGTTTTTTTGTTTGAAAAGGAAACTCCCGCGGGTTTTTGTTGCGGGTTTTGCTTTTTCTGCGTTTTTTTTTTTTTGCGCGCGCGTAATACCGACGAGGACTATTAGTGGCATAACGTACTAGTATATGCCCGTTTGTCGGTCAGTAATCACCGGGCTCGCCGTCTTTTTGCGCGCCGATGAAGGAGAAACGATGGGGCAGAGTCGCGCGGGACGCGATCAAAAGGCGCGCGCGCAGCAAGCATCGCATGATGCGTAATCGCGGCTCCGTCTTCTCGCGCGCGAGAGTCGGGTGTGTTTCCGCGTTTACGAGTTTCCTATCCTCGCGCGCGCAAACGAGACGCGCTCTTATAAACACGGAGTTGCTCATCACGTCACCGTCGCCGCCGCCGCCGCCGCCGCCGCCGTTGTCGTCGGACGGTACCCTTGTAGGAATTGACGAACGGCCCAGTATTGGGTCAATATCGGCAAACGAGGCTCGATATTGGTACGACAGTAGTAGCCAGTACTGGGCGAATATGCTTAATGATTAGATCGAGCCAACGCTGGCTCTTAAG
>NW_018020604.1:735987-754590 GCF_002006095.1 Pseudomyrmex gracilis
GCCCCGTCTTCTTGCCAATACTGGCCCGATATTGGCCCCGTCTTCTTGCCAATACTGGCCCGATATTGGCCCCGTCTTCTTGCCAATACTGGCCCAATATGAATGCCGAACACTGGTGAACAAACGGGCCAATATTGGGCTGTTATAAAATACAAAAATGGGACAATACTGGACCAATTGTTAATATCGAGTATCGGCTATAAAGGTTGGGCCATTGTTGGCCTAGTAGTATTACTGGAAGTCTGTCGGCAATTCCTACATGGGTAGTCGTCGTAGATTGTTGTTGCGCGCGCGGTTGTAATTTCGACGCTTATACAATACAGCTCTCGAGCAAGAAAATAAAAGGGCAGACCGCGGGATCACACAGCGAGAAGGATGCGATAGAATAGGTAAAATTTCCTTTACACGCGCCTCCCCTCCGCGATGAGAGGCGTGACGAATTCCACGCTCCAAGTATCAATCGCGAGGGTGATGAGCCGCAATCGCGCTGTCGACGGGGTGTGATTTAATGCGTTATAAGTGGTTCACGTACCAATCGCGATAATCGCTGAACCGCGGAACGGAGAAAGAGAGAGAGGATGGCTTGCGAAAGCTCGTTCTTCCGTAAAAGAATTTTCTTTTACGGAAAATCGCAATTATCCCGAGCGATTACCGGTTGTTAAATTTTCTCTTGCTTTTGTTCGCCGCGAGGAAGAAGAAGAAGAAGAAGAAGAAGAAGAAGAAGGTTCTTAATCGTTCTTCTCTGCTCTTGTTTCTCTGCCATTATTTAATTCCCAACAGATTTCGTTCTGCTATATAAAATATATTATCCCGTATACTCTCTTCTTGTATTTAATTTCAAAGGTTCTACACACACACCGCTATTTTCCTTCTTCTCTTCAAAACACTGTATCTCGGTTCTCTCATCGCGGAATACTCGCTCTCACACGGAAAGGAAAAAAAACACTAGAGACTGGAGTACCTACACCGATCGTCTTTCCCAATATATATTTATGTTCGCTGTTATTCTTTTTATCGACATAATGGGGAACGCAGGCGCCCATCGGACGAACGAATCCGAAGAATACACCGGGTTCGCGTTCTATGCGAGGCTTTCTAAAGATCCACACCGGGATCTCTCTGACGCACGGCCTCATACGAGTGTCACGTGAACTCAACGTGAAGGGCACGACAACAATGTACATACATACGTCGAAAAAAAACTAATGCATCTTGACCACCGGTCTCTGGTCGGGCGCGCGCGACGGAAATCAGTCAGGGGATTCCATTAGGCGAAGAGGTGCATAGTTTCCGATACGAGAAGTAACGCGACGCGCGATAACGTCATATCGCATCAAGGTTTTGTTCCGCCTGTTGCGTCGATAAATGGGGATTCTCTTCGTCTGTGACGCGCTGTCGATTGCGCGGGATTGATGACGATTTCGTCACGCGCCGCCGGATAATCCGCGTCGGATCCTTTGTGTGGGGTCTTTTTTTTTTTTTTTTTTTATTATAAGTCGTCGTCGATAATAAATTTTCGAGACGCTCCCAACGAAGAAGCGAGCGTCTTTGGGAGGAAGGGCATGTAAATGACAAACGTTCTCGACGGTGGCGGTCTGGTTCTCAAACGTGATCGATGCTCTCGTGTATATAAAAGTGTGCGTATCTCGTAACACACAGATAAGGCTCTCATATTAGTGTCGATAGGTTATCTGTATTTTTAGATAAAAACGGTTTGATGGTAATTGAGAGAATGTTACCTGTAATTAATTGTGATATTTTATTACTCTCTCGAAGCTACGTTTAATTGATATACCGTGTAGAGTGTTTACAAAAAAATATGTGTCAAATTACACGGAAAGATAAACTAAGTCTCGAAAGATAAAAGTGAACTGCGGTAGAAGAAGAAGAATTTTTTTCAGGTACGTTTTAATAGATAATAAATACACGGAAAAAAAAATTTTAAGCTACCGTATGGCCAGCGGGAAAACCTGTCGAGTTGATTGAATTTGTGTTGAAAACAAAATGAAGTAAAAATCTTAACAGGCTTATCAAATTTTTTGTGCTACAGCCGCAGTAATTAATTTCTTGCTGTTATGGGTTAATCTTTTTTTTCTCTTGTGTGAGTAACGTATTGTAATAGATAATTTCACATGGGTTATCTCGAAACTATCCCACGTAAAGCTTTTACGCAATCGTACGCGGATATCTCTTTCGTGTTATCGAATGCAAATTTAAAATCGGCGGTGAATTGAATAGGGTAAAAAAAAAAAAAAATCGTCGATCGAACAAGTCAGTCTGTGCCTTATTGCTTTGTTAAAGTTCTCTCACTCTACAAATCAATCGTCCCTCGTAAATTCGTACGCGTCATGTTTGTGCAATGTGTGTGCGTTGGCTGTCGCTTTCTCTGATTTCCTTATTTGTCGATCGTCTTTGTTTTATTTAGTTATATTTATATTAATGAGTCTCGTTTCTTTCCCACAACTTCGCGTCCGCGCGCGATTAATGTGAATAGTTTTTTGTTTTTTTGCATTTATATATTAATTTCTCTCTTGATTTTTTCTCGCAACAATCTGTCGACGACAGAAATTATTCAGAAATCATTTATCATTACAAGGACTCTTGAAACGCTTCGTTGATTTCTGCACGCGAACACGTTTTCGCGATCCGACATTGAGAGAACGAGAGAGAGAGAACACGATCTCGCGTAAATTCACGAATATAAACGAGACGATGCGAAATAATAATTTTTGCAAAATTGTGTACGGCACACACGTTGACGAAGAAGATTCATTAATATATTTTCGAAGCGGCGCGAGCAAACGATCGCGTAATTACGAGCTGTTGATAGCCGATTACTCAAGCGTTCCAAATGCAAATCGCGTCTTGCTCGCGTATATTATTTTAATGCGGCGCGCGCACGTGTCGGGAAAAAAAGTCGCGTTTACCGGTGCTGGGACGTCGACGATTATCGGACCGATGATTGCGCGATACCGGTTCGCTAATTGTCGGAATACGCCGTCGGCTAATTTTTGACGTCTAATCGGCCGATCGTATTTCTTGACGATTGAGCCGCGTCGAGATAAATGGACGAGAGCGGCGCCGGAAGGCGCCGTAGCAACCATCCCGATCGCGGATATGCAACAATATCTACCGATCGCGGATTTTACCGTTAATCGAGACAGCCGATCTCGCTCTCGTCATCACGCAAGCACGCGAAATATCTCACTTCTCGGGAGCGGGCTTTTAATCGTTCGGCCGTGACAGCTGATAACAAGCGGAACGGATACGTTTTCCCGATGCGTACCATAATCGTTTAGCGGTAAATCAAAAGCAACGCAATTACATGATAATTATTATAGCAGTCCCCGAAGGATATCCAGCGGCGAAAATATCACGATTACAAATGACCGGCCATTTTCCGTTGAAACTCGCAATTTGTTGCAACTTGTTAATCGAACGACGTGACATCTTAAATTGTCGCGTTTTCTAAGTTTCGCGAGCTTGGGCGTTGACAACATATTGCCGCGTGTATCAAATTATTTAGCGTTAATTTTCCGGCAATCATCTCGCGCGCGATAGTCATATCAATTCGAGATAAGACATCAAATATATTATAGACTCTCGGAGAAACGTCTTTATTGAGCGCCTTCGAACGTTTAACATAGAAATTTTGTTTATTAAAACGCGGATATGTGTTGATTATTACAACAAGATGTTCCTGATCAATTTATTGTTATTATTTTTTCTCATTTAGCTCGTCTTTTGTTTCTCTCAGAAGTGGAGAAGAGAACATTTTAAGAAAAGTTATGCGTATACGAGAGTATATAAATATAATAACAAATAACATTTATATACGTGTGCGTGATCGATTAAACGACCATTCCTTCAATGTTCGTTTGCGCTACCTACGTCCGGGATATTTCAATTAAAAGCACCGGGCCAATCAACCGCGCAGCATGCTACGTGTGCCATTGGGAGCTAAGTGCAGCTGCAGGGGTTCCCGAGTTTCACTCGTCGGTCTCTTCTATCCGCGCTTGTTCTTACTCAGTTCTCGTTTTCTCACATTTTCTCTCTTCATTTTCACTAAATTGACACTTGAGGATTTTTCGGAACGCGCTTCCCCGTTGCGACAAATTATCTCCGATATGCTCCGTTTCAATTATTTTATACCTCTACAATGTCTCTCTACTTGACTTTGGTATAAACAAAGAGAGCTAGACGAGTACAGCTTGTTAAAACCAACAGCAGCAGAATATGATAATTATTTGCTCTATGCAATAAACTTTTACAATTTATATAACGAGTATGAATTGAAATTAGCAAGTTCTACGGTAAAAACATCAATTTACAAAACACAATATATTAAAGTCAGTCTTCTGTTAAAAAGCGCACGTACTCCAATTCGAAGAGACGGACATTAATTTCGCGACTTAGCACGCGTCCTCGTTCGAACGTCACGCCGCTCCACGTGCGTTCGACGCAACGTGATTTAGGTTCTAGCTCGTAATTTTGAGTGGGCTCGCTTGCTTGTTCGTTTTGCGGACTCGGAACACAGAGAACGCCGCGGCGAGCGACGAAATTTATTGCGTATTAATTGCACGCGACCACGTCGTCGCTCATAATTACGTTCGATGTCTCGAAGCGAAGGGGAGCGGCTTGCGGTTTTACGACCGTAACGAGGAAAAGCACGTGAGAGTGAAAGAGAGAGAAAGAGAGAGAGAGAAAGCGCAGGTCTTTCTCTTCTCAGTATTCGAATCCTTTTGTCAAAAAGTGCAATTTAATTTTTTTTAATTTAAATTAACGCGCATGCGTGTGTGTGTGTGTTTTGATAATAAATTTCTGTTTCACTCTACACGCAATGAATTTCTAATCGAATTATTTTCAAGTTCTCACCAGTTAATTAAGCGACACTTATTATACGCGAGATATTTGATACGAGATAACTCGCAGACAAATTAAAGGACTCGCGTTCCGAGTATCGATTTGTCGTTGAAAAAAGATTTGCACACGTGAGATTTAACACGCGTACAGAAAGGGGGAATCGATTGAATGGAATTGATTTAGCGGTGGGTGCCGACTCTCTTCCCCCGTTAATCATTCCGGGCTCATCGCTGCTTCTTAGGAGAATCATTTGTTATCGTTATCCTACGGCGTGTTGCTAATGAAATGGATAAACGCGCGAACAGCCACGCCAGAGTAAACGTCGTCAACGAGGAACCTCAATTTTTCACGGTCTCGCGCGCGCGCGCGAACAAGCCTGTTTGACGTTCTCGATTATGTTTCTTCGCGCGCGGAAATTGCATAAACCATCCATCTTGTCTTTGAAGGAAATTCCTAATTTGACTAATACCTACAACTCTCTCTCTCTCGCTCACTGATGCGCGTGCGCTCCGATCATCACGCGCGGAAATTGCTCTTGTCGCTTACTTTAACGCAACGTCCATCACGATACATTTGTGTCACACACGTTGGTTAGAAACTTTCTCGCTTGACTTATTAGATTCCGTTTATAATCACGCGCGTGTAATTTATGCACGCGATAATTATTCGTCTCGATCTATCTACAAGTTTCTCAACACTGTAGAGAAACTGAAATATTGTACCTTACGTACTTTAGATATCGTATATATTTTCGAATATAATTCTCCGCACACATAACGGAAAGTTCTCGCAACTCGGGATTGTGTCTAATGTTTGTGTCTTAGAGATAGATATTTTCTGTTTTTCACCACTCTAAGTTATTAATCATCTATCGATAGGTCGAATTCGAACAGCAACACACAAGTAACAAGATCAACAATATAACATATCGCAAAGCTAAACGGAAAGTCCGCACTCGTCACAAGACGTTTGGAAAAAAAAAGATTACGCGCTTTTTGTAACAAAAATTAATAAAAATTGAAAGCGATTAAAATTCGAACGGAGAATAATCGGAATGAGGAAACTGTTGAGAAGTGTATTTTTTTTTCTTGCTCGATAGACGCAACTTGATAAGACGTACGCTATAACATTTGCGTCATTAGAAATGTGATTTTCCACGTAAAGTTACGTACTTCGAAGACACAGTGACTGTGAAGCGAACACGGAAGGAAAAAGCGATACTATCTTCTTCTCCATATTTCACGCCACTGAGAAATCATCTGCGTATACATCTCCGTATTACGAAAATTACAAGCGCGTATTGTACACACGAGACGTAACGGCAAATTCACATCACGTCAATTTGAAGTGTTATCTCTTTCTGATAAGTTCAGATAAGAAAATACGAAATAGTGTCGGTAGTGTGTAAAGAAAGACAAGGCGAAATCTCTGCCTTGTAAAATAGTGGAATCGCTTTTTGTCGCAATTTATAAATTATTCGCGCAAATATTTGTTATTATAATATCCTCAAATTTCGTTGAAACACAATTTTTTTAATTCTAATTAAAACATCAAACACTCTTTTGTTCCGCGTTATTTACACCTGTACGCGTGAAATAAGATTATCTCGGATATTTTAAACGCTAATTAAGTTAGTAATTTATATTTATCGAGAGGCGAGTAGATCCGTGTTGAGCAAACAGTATGAGTCAGCAAAAATCTTGTGAATGTTCCGTGTAGTTTAGAGCAACATTTTGCAAGTGGGAAATAGAAGCGTGTTGTTATGTTTGTTCCGAAGTCGCAAAATATGAGAAAGCTCTCGTTCGTCGCACATTAAATATAAACCGTGACAAATTCGCATAATATTAACAAGAAGAATCATCTTTAATGCATGACATGTGTTTGCGTATAAACGAGCCGTTTTGATATTTATATCGCGTATTTGTAGAAGACTAATCGCGCAACGGGAATTGCTCGTTGCAAATAGATTGGTGTAACGACTCGGCCAATCTGAAACAATTTTTACGAACACTTATAGAGAGTTCCTATCTATAAGCGAGCTGTAAGTAATATAAGAGAACTAATGAAGCGAAACGCATTTAACCTATTTAACTCCAAAACATCTCGTGGATATTTTTCTTTAATTAGCATCTTTAACTGGCTACATGACGTACGGGGGCCAAGTGATTAAGTCGAAAGAAATAAATTAACAAAATTGAATTAATTTCAAATAAATATATTAAAATCGCACAGGAGAGAGATAATAGAATGTTTTTACAATTTAATTTTCATCTCATTAATTATACAAATGTTTTCATTAAGTATACACAATTTTATAAACTCATTTAAATATCGGAACGTTTTTCTTCTTACTAGAAGAGAGTTCTTCAACCGTTCAAATATGTCCTCTACAAGAGAAACAAACAATTACAAGAAATTACCTAGAAACTACCAAAGGAATTATTTCCCTTTGGGATTGCTCTCTTTTCTCACACCCGTGCGTCGCGTCGTCGACCGCGTGTGTAGTGTGTGTAGTATATTCGCGCTACGAGCAATTTGCGCAAGTAACACGCGTGAAATCTGCACACCACAAAGTGTCTGCGGCTTGGCAAAATATTTGCGTGACGCGCGTAAATCAGAAACGCGGCGGAGTCGTGAAAGAGACGGAGTCCCCGCGGATATCTAACAGCGGATCTAACACAGCGCGCGGCAAGTTCATAGGCGTGTGTGCGTCCTGTCGTAATCTATCACAAGGTGAGATTTTCTAAGGACAGAGAGAAAATTGCCGGCGTCTCTCTCTCTCTCTCTCTCTTGTCAACCGGTGAAAACCAGTCGTTTGATCGCTACATAAATATCGAGAAACGTGCTAACGGCCATCGATACTTGGGCTTGTAAGCTACGTGTGTGTAAATAGCGTCGTCGAAACTACTCTTTTGAGACGATGACGTTGGTAAAGAGATAAAGTCGATGTTGGAGTTTATCAACTGTGAACGCTGAATCCGAAATAACTTTGACGATCGTTGCGACGTTGAAAAGATTATCTGATTAATTTACAAGTGACGAAAATTGAAAATTGTAAATTTGTATTGTCAATCGCTTTCATGCGCGAAATTTTTATTAACAATTCTAAAGCGTTTAGACAATTTTAGTCTCTATTAAAATTTATTGTGTTATAATTAAGCAAAAAGAATAAAAGTTCGAATACGTCTTTCTATTTATACTCTGAAAAAAAAATGGAAATTTGATAGAGATATTGTATTTAATCTATTCACAAACCTTAGGAGTTGTTTAGACGGTGCAATCTCGGTTGATCACTTTCTATTTATGTAATCTGCAACTCTATTAGTATGCAAATTTATATCTCGTGTAATTCTTGTCTGGAACATAATCGTCGAATTCGATAAACAAAATAATTGGCTAATCTAATCTTCGGATCTATCAAACGGACGTTGACCTACTTTTATCGCTAACAATTCAACGGAGTTCGTCTTGCACGCGATGCAAACGTTGAGTATACATTGTGTAGAGAGTATTTGAATATCACATAAAATAACATTGTACACACACAAAATATTTATAAAACGCAAAAATATTTACAATACTACAATACATACGCAAAGCAAGAAGACAGGGGAAACAAAATTATAGTGTCAAACTAGCGAGAAGATTAATTCAGTTGCCAACGTGCTAGAGATGTTCGAGCGAAATATAGTTTTTTAATTTTATTTAAAACGCGTGCAAATTTAATACACATAATAATTTGAATTGAATTAATTTACTTACTTTTAATAATTAACTCACCGAATAGAATTTTATATTTGATACGAATTTTAAATAGAAATCACCAATTGCGAAAAAGACATCCTGCTGGCCAGGAATCGAACCCGCGATTTCCCGCGCAATCACAAGCATCTTAAATGAATTATTTTCAAATAAATTCCACATTTAAATCAGTGCGTGTATTAATAATTCACACATTTAAAATAAAATTAAAAAATATATTTCGTACAAACATCTAGCATACAACCGAATCTTCAATATATTTTCAAAGCTCTTGTATTTTTTAAATAATGTTTTATCGCAATTTTGCGTTGTATTAGATTTTTTATTGTTAAACGCAGTTTATTTTAAATTATTTTCGCGACATCTGCTGCACGAGCATTGCATCGTACAGAATAAAAATTATACCATTAAAAAAAAAAAAAACAACGATCGTTAAGAATCTCACCCTGATCAGGAGTAAATGTAATAAAGCACCTGCGACGTCGTGAGTACATGTGTACGACTTGATTTATACACACAGTTTACTTACAGGATACCCGGCGCGATGCGATTTTCGATGCGCATTTTTCAGGTCGAAAAAATCGAACGGGCCGGTTTCATTCATAAAGCAGGTTTTTGTCACCGCGCCCTTGATATCGCGATTTAAGGGCAATTGACCCCATATACGTCTGTCGCGAAAGATCAGATTTAAGGCCGAGACACGTTAAGGGGGGGATTCCCCTTTTCTCGTGCGCAGAGCGTAACATGCGCCCTGCATTTTGGGCCCCCTTCCTCTTGCCTTTCGTGCTGTCTTATTAATAGTAGTTTGGTCGGCAGTGCACCTTTTGCTCGTGCACGACTCTCCGCTCACTGTCTAGCCGACGGCTTGTGACCACCCGCGATACGCCGACGAAAGACTATAAAAGGGCTCGCGATAGCCGGCGTAGTAAATTTCTATAATAGCGAGAGCTGGTAGGATTGAATCCTCCCTTGGAGGTCTCGACAGATTTTGTGCGCAGAATTTGTGGTGAGGGAAACGCGCGCGTATAATGGACAAAATGTTTGACTCATCTTTTCTGGCTCTAGTTAGCGGCAGTGATAAAAATTCAAAATGTGTGTGTATATGGATAACGTTACGTCACTTCTTTGATGAAACTTCCCGGATCTTGCCTTGCCAAGTCGAAGACCTCGGTTGTAACAATTTTGCACGAATGGCGTGTCTAAAAGTTGTTTCTCAATATTGGGCTCGTCAATATTTATTGGAAATAAACAAGTTACGTTATACGGTTCACATAAAAAGAAATGCTGTTGTAAATTACATGTGTTTTAATTTTATCTTTATTACTTAAATAAACAGACGCGAGAGATTTGTAATTGACAGGTAATTTGTTGCACAAAATTATTGTCACTTTATTATTATTTATGTGAATAATAATTTTGTATCTTATCGAAAAGGGATGTTACGAAGTTCAACATCACTTATGCAAATATATTCGATACGATTCTTTTAATTCACGCGCAGCAACGCCACGGGCGATCGTAAAATTGACGAGGATAAAAATCATAAAAAAAAAAACAAAACGTTAGTTAAGTTTGTCGGTCTCGCTTAAACGTTTCGTTGCTTTATCTAAACATTTTCGAATATTTTATTTGTCAACCAGTTTCGAGCGCTAAATTTAGCTATGTCTTTGCATTTTATCAGATGGATAAAATTCCCGTTTATTTCCGAAGTTAAATAAATACACAAAGCGTGTTAATTGAACATTAATTATTATATATTGTTATGTTAATACATAGAGTTAGTGACGGTGAATCCACACGCGCGCGGCAGTTTCAGCTCGGGGGGGCAAAGATCGAACAAGTAACAACAAGAGCACGTCTATTAGTTTGCGACGCAATCTTGTTTCATTCAGCGCCTAGAGAGAACACAGACGTCTTTTTTATATGTGTCAGTATCATTTAGGTCGGATTATTAAGCAGGGTCCGTATGGAAAATATGGATGTTTAAACGCCGAAGCATCTGATTGATCGCAGAACACACAGAGATAAGCGCGTCGGAACAAAAATGGACGGGTATGAACAAGATGAGAACACCGGGTATGACCAAGAAGAGAAGAACGCTCTGATGAATCAGCTCGACTATGTTAGAGGAAAAGAAGTGGAGATTGTGCAAAAGAATCGAGCGCAGAAGAGGGAAAAGAGATCATAAACTTACAGAACGACATATACTGGGCGCAAATCAAAACTTTATAAACTTCAGAAAAAGATACAAGACGTGAATTAGAGTCATCACAATTCGTTCTCTTTGTCAGACGTGTCATCTGTGATGATGATGATGATTACGCGGCTTCGGATGAAATTTTATCAAATCCATCATACGATTCACGTACACTTTGTAGAATAACTTACATGTTTTTACGTTTTTTTTTATCAAAAGAAGGAGTTTTTTTTACAAATAACGAAATATAGTTTTACGTAAACCTCAGAAATAACACAGACGCAAACCTCCCCGGCAATGTTGGATTATTCGAAACATTTACGTGTAATATCCGCAGAACGAAATTTCAAGCGCGCAACATTGTGCTCGCTAACAGCTGCGCGGAAGTAACAGGGATAGCAAAAAAAAAACAAGAAAAGAGAATCGGCATCGCGTCGCAATGAAGAAACTCATGCATGCGGAATGTAATAATTGCTTAATGGCAGCGTGGAAATTTTATAATTTCCATTACCGGGTAGCGAAAAACCTAACGCACACCTTCCCTTAGTCATTAGAAGCTCGTTAACAAACAGTACGCACAACAGTACCGCACTTTCCCACAAAGTCTAGATCTCCGTGCTAGTTTGATCTCTCGGATTCTCGAAAACGCCCGTGAAATTTAATCGGTCTCTCATCAGGAGAATTAATTTAAATTCCGCAACTTCTGTCTCTTCTGTCGAAATGTGACGCCGGAATTTAGAAGTATCGGATAAACACATATATCACGTGTGTAATCACGTGTGTTTTTCTCAGCTTGTTTTTGTTTTTTTTTGTTTTTTTTTTTAATTTTAATTAAAAACAAAAAAATGTTCTCGCAATTGCGAATCAAATGTATCTCGCGAAGAGAATTGCGGCGTTGTTAACGTTTTATCGTTCGCACGGTTTCGTGAATGAATTTGAAGAAGGCACATTCAATGCCAATGTGGGCCACGATCTTCCTCTCTGTGATAATTTTTTCGTCTCTGTTTAATTATCACGTTTTACGATAACGTTATCACGAGTGCTGAATCTCTCTTGTGAGGCTTCCGTTATTATCCAACCTCAACGAGAGACAGATTTATTGCTTTCATTTATTGCGGTCTGTCTCGATATTTGTCGGTCGTTATCTTATAGTAGAAATAGTTGGATCGTCAAGCGTCGGTTTGAACAATATTTAATTGGAATTAATCTTATTATTATTTTTTTTCTCAATCTCGAACCAATCCAATGGGAGCTTGGTTTTGTTTTATTTGGGTCATTGCAAATCTGCGTGCGCGAAAATGTTGATTTGAGTTCGACCGCACTCAGGAGAGACTTAGACGTACCGCAGCGGGGGCGGAGTGAAGCTACGTGCAAAAGCCACGGCGCATTCCGCGATGCTTCCGTGATCGATGCGTCGGCGATATTCGTTTCTGCGGATATATTTTTGGCAGAGCTTTTTTTTTTGTTCCGTTGTGAAAGCGAAAAAGCAGGTCGTAACTACGAGTCGTCAAAACACGTATTAATTGTCATAATTAAATGTGTCAAACTTTTTAATGTTTTTGTATTATTCTCATTTTCTCATTTTATTATCTTGTTTGTGCGAGATAAAATATCCAAAAGAGGCTTAGAATAGAATTATCTATGTCGATGTGTTTATGTATCGCCGCGATTCTAAACAAGAGTGAAATGCAAGAGTTTGTTAATTACAAACATCGCGTTCTAAACTTTTTGAACTACACGACGCCTACTTTGCCATTTTTTTCTTCTTCTCGAATTATTTCATCGACTCTGATCAATGAATATTCATCTTTCAGCTGTTACCTTCTACCAGTCAACGAACTGCAGTCGATGTCATCAATATTATCGATGAAATACACACACACAAATCCGTAAAACGAAAAAAAAAAAAATTCGAACTCGTCGGCGACGATCGTTTGATCGCGGATTATTATTGACTCGCGTTAACATTCCTAGACGAAGTCGCCACCTCGATAAGAAAGAGACGAAGAACGCGTCCAGAAACTAGATTTCACAAGTTGAATTTCAACGATGATTGATCCGCCGTTGCGGCTCGCCTGACGTCGCGGCGCGATCGCGCGAAATGTTTAATTCCAATTATCGCCCGAGATTAAAGCAGTCGCGCCATCACCCGGAACGTCTATCGCCGCTGTGTTATCGTCTAATCGGCATCACGTTTCGGTGACTGTTTAAGCCGCGGGGAGAATACACGCTTCGTCGTACTCTCTTCGTCTTCTTGGTCGCTTTTATGTGCGCGCAAACGACGCACGTTGCGCACTATCACGCCCGCATTACGCAAAGAAAGCAATTAGGCAGCCAACGGCGGACGTGCGACGGAATCCAGATAGTTCATTGATTTTCCCGGCATGCGAGAAACTGACGAACGATAGGATAGGTCAGACCTGTTGGGTAGCACCGATCGGTACCGGTTACGTGATTTATGTAAATCGCAATCGCTAACGCGCGCGAACGAATAATTAAAGCGACGCAAAAACACGTCGTGATGTAGCATTTATATCGGGGGTTCAGTGCTCCTTGACATTCTGCAGAGGAACTCGATGAATGGGACAAACTACGTTTCTCTCTGGAATTTCGTAAACGGAAATTTTTATTTTTATCACATCGAGAAAGAAATGATCTGATGATCTCTCTTGTTTCTTCTTCGAGTTTCTTATCAAAAAGTTTCTTCTTCCCATTTTAATTGACTTCAAGTTGAAGTTAAACTTGAGATTGAAGTTGAGTTAAATTTAGATCGAAGTTTAACTAAATTTAGTTCGCCGCCGTTCTCTCGGTTAACCCAATTTCGATAGTCAGAGTCTCGTATGTGTGCGGACTTGTAAATAGGATTGCACTTTTTCCAACAGCCCAAGCGAGCTAGCGCGCGAAAGTTTCGGTAAAGGTCGTTGTGATCTAGTTACGAAGATGTGTGATATTTTTGGACCCCCCCGGTTCTTTTTTTTCGATCCGATTGTCTTGCGAACCATTTTGTGTTTTGTTAGAAGTTCTTTTTTTTTTTTTTATTTTATTTTAAATTATACGATGTTTAATTCATGGACAATTATTGCGGCACATTTTTCGGTTGATTTTTTAAATTGTGAATCCGAGATCTGCTTTTTTGATCGAAAAGACAGAAAAAATAAAACTTAATTGGATTTGACGAGGTTTTTTTCCGACAAGAGTACAAATGTAGGTTTCCTACATGTTTATCTCCGATCTCTCTCTAATATGCGGGGCGGATTACGGTTTACGTAAATCGCGACGAATTAGGACGCGCCAGATCGAACACTCGTCCGGCGTTACTGATAATCGCGACGCAGCTGTTATATCGGCTTCGTTTTCCGTAGCGGTGATCGGGAACGTCGCTTATCGAGTTGACAATTCGGGAACGGAATATCGAATGCCTGTCGAGTTTCGGGTTACAATAGCAGGACTCGATTTCAGATCGCGATTGCGCGACACTTATTCGAACGCTTTTAGTTTGCGAAATTTTTTGTCGACGATTTAAACGAAGTGTATGAAAAACGCGTGGTGGTTTTTGTTGGATGTGAAACAGGATCGTGTTAGTTAAGCGAAAGAACGACACGAATTGTAGAACGCCGACAAATCCGAAAGGAATATCGAATATCGATTTCTCACAATATATCGAGCGTATAGATATCGTAGAAAGAACATAATTAGCGGAGGATTAGTCGACTCGGGGCGCGGTTCAAGGGTAACGCTCGATTACACATTCATTAATCACACAAGCGGCACAAGCCGCTCTTTATCTCTCGGTTCGCCCAATACGTATCGAAATTCTAGACCCATTAGAGAGCAGCCGCAGTTTTAAAAAAAAAATCGATCGCAGGTGTCAAGTCGAATTAAAGACGCTTGAGCTATGAGGAAGAAGACTCGATTGTTCTCTCTCGCGTTACACATATATTAATTACTCGTATCGCGAATGTGAATCAGAAGAAGCAAAAAGTGACAAGCAATATATATTTAAAGAATTCAGAATTACTACTCGCGTAATTATATATACATGAGTTTTATCTATTTTATATTAATTAAGATATAAATTTATATAAGTAATTGGAGAGATAATTAAAATTAAAAAAACTATACCTCTAGCACAGACTTATTTTAATCAAGATGTGACAGAGGGAGATATAAGAGAAAAATGTTCTTTTTGAAATATAATTTATCGTATGATAAATATTTCAAAAGAAAAAATAATATTAACTAGATACGATCGTCGTTTGTGTATTCATCAAGTTAAAATTTATGTGAGTTGTCAACTTTGTCTTTTTTAATTAACAGAAATATGTACAAGACGCGCGCAATATTACGGAATTTTTTTTGCTATTTCTAGAAAATAAAATTCAGATGTTATGTAATCTACGGAATCGCCATTATCACGTGTCATACATACTGCTAGTTATTATTAGAGACGAAGAGAAAAGGAAAGAGAGAGAGAGAAAGAGAGAGGCCGATATGAAATAAATTCGCTATTTTAACGCGTTACACAATCGTAAACAGAAAGAAAACGTGTGTTGGATGACTTCATCAATTAACTTCTATTGCCAATAAGATCGTTAGATCGCTTCTGTCTAGACACTTGTATTTTATTTATGGTTTCATGGCTGATCGAAAAGATAAGATCGTCTATAAAACGCGCTGCGAAATCAACGGGGCTAAGAAATTTCGGACAGCCATTTGGGAAAAATTACCGAGTTAATCGCTGTTGAATCGTAATTTTGCGCGTAATAAGATTTGCCGCGTCAGTGTTTACATTGCATCGCGATTCGGTCGATAATATGTAGCGACGATCGACATTAGCGACAACGTGCGAAATATTCTGTACTCACTGTAGTCGGAAGTGTGATCGTTGCTGGACCCGTTCACCGTGCCGTCCGGCAGAATCTGCAAATAGCGGTGTTTTATGAACATCTGTATCTTCCTCGACGCTCCGGTGATATGCGAGAGATTGGCCGATCTTTCGGCGCGAGTGGTCGCGTCGCCGGTCAGATCGACCGGCCTCGCGCTCACCGCGCCAACGATCGCGCCGATCCCCAGAACACTCAGACCACTCGCGGCCGATCTCGCACTGAACTTGAACACTGAACTCGACGAATTGTGCGGCCCGCAGCGTCCGAACGTGATGAGAAAGAGGAGAAGAATCAGTCGGAGAATCGAGCGAACGCGACACGCGCACCCGATTCTCTTCTCATCCTCATCGGAGTTCTGATCGGAGTCTCTTCGTATGATCCTCTCTTCCTCCGGTCGTTCGTCGCAATGTTTCGTATCGTTCAGCCGCGTATTTACCGTATTATCGTTACCTTGGCATTCGCCAAGCAACTTCTCAGATTCGTTCTCGCTCGATTCCTCCTGCGAGCGTACACGCGAATGATGGGGACTAGAGAGAAGATGACTTCTTTCTTCTGCGACGTTTGTTCTTCTCGCGCGATCGGTAGCGCGACATTTTCTTTCGCGCAACACCGTTCGTCGTCGCCTCGTTCGGAATCGATCCCGGAGACTTCGACGCTCCGCGAGCCAGACTCGCTCCGTCGTCTCGTCGCGCAGTCGCGATTTCGCTCGCGCGATCTCATCCTCTTCCCGCGAACTCCACGCAATCGAGGAAAGTTCGGAGACGTTTTCGATCTTCGCGCGCGGCGATTTCCTCGATACGAGACACGTGAGTCCTTCTCCATCTCTTTGTCTTCGATACGCGCGAGTCTTCGGCGAAAGATCGTTCTCTTCTTCTTCTTCTTCTTCTTCTTCTTCGCGTATTCTTAAAATTCTCGTGGCATCGTCGAGATGAAAATCCGAGGTTTTATCTGACGACTCTGTTGCTCTCGCGCAGACCTCTCGTCTTTTGATTCTTCGTCGTCGCAAGTTTCTCAGGACTCTCCTCCGTTCTCCGTTCTCGTCAGTCCTCGGATGCCTCACGGACGAGCGTCTTGCTGAGGAAATTGGCACGCAGACAGGCGTCGCAGTCGGGCAGTCGGCACGGGAATCACAGTGCAGCACCCAATGCCCGCCCGTGTCGATCTCAGCGGGCATGACGGTCTCATCCGACGCTCCTTCCTTTGCTCTCCTCCTCCACCTTGTCCGCGCCGCAGCTTGCTTCCTACGGCCTTATTATCGATCGTCGTCCTCGTTGTTGTTGTTGTTGTTGTCGTTGTCGTTGTCGTTGTCGTTTTCGTTATATTGTCAATTATCGTCGATCGCTGCCAGTCGGCATTACAGCCGCGTGTCGTTCGACTTCTTCCGGTCACTTCCGTCTCTGAAGCTGACGGTGCCTCGATGAGACGTGAGCCGCGGCGAAAGGAGGATGCGGCTCTACTCTTACCGTCCATGTACCGTTATCGCGTTTTCGATACTCTCGCATCGTTACAGTCGCGCACGCCGATATTGATCATCAGTTGTGTGATCCTTTCGTGATCTTAGCTGTCGGCCCGGCTGATCGTCGGACCTCCCAGAATAAATTGCCGTGGACAACAACAGTAGACGATAGAATCGATTCGGGGGATGGCATCGGGTCGCCGGTGAATCTCCTGACTTCCAGGAAGGACTTTTGCCGATCGATGAAGGAAGGACGGACCGATCTCTTCGATATATCCTTCGATATATCGCCGAGGATATTCGATACTGGCTGCGAATGATCCTGGCAAGCGAGTTGATCAACTGGCTCCCGGAGACGACAACAACGATCGATCGGCAGCAGCGAGGCCGATCTTCTTTAAACGGTTCTGTCGCGGTATGCAGGTTGACGCTACCGGTTACCTTCGACGACCTCGCTCGATCCACCTTGTNGCTCTCGCTCTCGCTCTTCTCTCCCTTCTCCCGATCGCTATCAATCGGCAACAGTCACACGCGTTAGCACGCACCGCCTTAACGGGTTCCACTCTCTTCCTCTTTCTTCGCCGGGAAGTCTCTTTTCTGCTCGAACGAGTCTCGCACCGATCTCCCGCGATCTTTTCGGACCGCGCGAACTGTTTCTTCCGGAGTCACGCGCGAAAGTCACGCCTCCCGCGAGAAGTCGACGCAACGTTCGAACGTAACTCACTATCACTGTTTTATCACTGATCACCACCGCTGATCACCATCGCAAAAGAAATCTCGAAATTGCATCGAAAGATCGGAATGTCATTATATCAATTTTTTTTTATTTTCTCTCAAATAGCGAAAAAAACATCAAGATAATATTCGGAACAGGCCGATTTGAATTCATTTAGTTCAAAGGATGCGAGAGCACGTTTGTTTGTCACAAATCGTCGCGAACAGTCGAAGCGGAAAAGTCGAAAATCGATCTGTCAAAATCGATTGCGGTGCTATCTTCTCACGTGCTTCGCAAAAAAAAAATTTCGGCTCTCCCGCGAAGAAATTGGTCGCGAAAATCCTCTCGTACCCCGAATTCGCGAAGAAGACGACGGGGAACTCCGGCCGTTAAATCTCCGCGCCGATGTGTCACGTGAAAGAGGGGAGGGAATGACCGCCGGGTTGTGGAGTCCACAATGGACGGTTAGGTGGTCCACAATGTGGACCACGCGCTCGTCAAGCCCCTCTAATTCGCACACGCAATTGTCACGCGCAGGGGGGGTCTTAGAGCCGCGCGCGGGGTTATCTCGCAGGGTCGATGATGCCGGTGCGGCGTCCGAGAAACTACTGAACGACTGCCGCGGTTCTCTTCCCCGGCTCGCCGGGTTCGGGCACGCTCCTCGGTTCGCTCTCGTAGAGAGACCGAACCGGCGCGGCGGCGGCGGCGGCGGCGGCGGCGACGG
>NW_018020604.1:754624-770166 GCF_002006095.1 Pseudomyrmex gracilis
ACGACGGCGACGGCACACGAGCGCAAACCACGGCGACGGGTCGGCGGTGGCGGAGGCAGCAGCCGAGAGTGAAACCATCAACACTGTACCAGCGGGACAGACGACTCGGCGGCTCGCTCCGCTACTCTTACGAGCCCTCCTCGGCATCCCATCCCAATTCCGCGCGTCGGCCGGGAAACGACCGGCCGGTTTTTATTACTGACGATCCTCCTCGACGGTCATCACAAAATCTCTCCGTTTATTCTCGTCGTCGTCGTCGTTCTGAACGTTCAAGTTCCTCCTCCTCGTCGTTGTTTCGTTCCGCTCGGTGTCACGCTGCCTGTCCCGCTTCCGTCCCATTCCAGAGCAGCACGCGACAGATCTGGACGGGATCCTCGCTCGTTCTCCGTCGGCTACCGCGCGAGCCACTTCTACCACCACCACCACCACCCCACCGGTCACCGTCACCACCACCACGCGCCGCAGCTTTTTCCGTTCTCTCTTTCTCTTTCTATCTTCTTCTCGACTGTTTCTCTTACTCCCGAGAGATGTCGAGCGCTCGTCTCTTCCTTCTCGCTCAAGTTTATTCACGTCTTTCTCTCTCTCTCTCTCTCTCTCTCTCTCTTTCTTCTTATTCTTCTTTTTCTTCATTTCTTCTCTCGACGAGTCTCTTTTCCCCGGTTTCTTCTGCTCTTCTGTCTGTCGTTCTTTTCCTCCTCTTCGTTCCGCTCTTCTCGCGCGCGAACCTTCGTCTCTTCTCGAATGCGCGCGGCGTTCTCTCGCTTCGCTCGATCTATCCTTTCGGCGCGTTCGCCGCTTTCTCTTTATCTCTCTCTTTCTCTTTGTACGATCGCGAAATAGAAGAGCTACCGTTCACNGGTGAGAAGAAAAGGACGATCGGCGACAAGGGCCGTGAAGAACGCGCGCGAACACCTGCGAACTCTCGAGAAGATGAATCGCTCGGAAATCGCCTCCTGCACGCGCGCGTTAGGATTCCACCGTCGTTTCTTCCTCCTTTCGTTCGTTCCCTCGTTCTCTCGTGCTTCCTTTTGGCGGGAGCGGAGTTTCTTACATTTNTTTTGCGTTGACCGGCGTGCGCACGTGCGACAATGCGATCGGACNAAATTATTGGCCGGTTCCTCTTGTCTTGTAACTTGCGATTTTTNGTCACTTTCGATCGCGTTTCCTTCTTCCCGTTCTTTCCTTTACTCCGGTCGTCCAGAATAAACGTCGACCGCTTCTGCGGACACACAAAGCAGATCGTTTAAGTGTTTTTTAGTGATCTATATTTTGCAACTTTGAGGTAACAAGCAGGGCTTATTATTAAATTTGTGTAAAAAGCGAATCGATTGTTAATATGTTTTAGATCGTTTTTCACGAGTCCTACAAATCGCTCCAGTTTTTTGATAGAACGCGCAAGCTTTACTTTTGCAACACACGGTACGTTGAAAGCTTTCTATTCAAGAAACGTTCGTTCTCACATCGCGCGAGGGCAACCCAGTTCACGTNGAGCTATTCGATAAACGAGCGCGCTAGATAAAATTCGATGTAATCTACATAAGGGTTTTCAAGAAGAACAGCCCACTCTCTCCGAGTAGATAACACATTACATGTTGTACATGTATTTCTTCGTGAATGCATTTGTTTTGCACGAACTTATCGTCAGAAATCGATTTTGCGGACGTTCTGAGCAGAAGCGAGCGCACGTATTATATAATACCAATATCCATTTTATATAATTTTAAACTCACTTGTATTTAACGAAGTCCAAACTACACAAAAACTAAAAAAGAAACTTGATTTTCTTTTTTTTCTTTTTTTTTTAATTATCTTAATCGTTTACACAGTAATTATTATTGCGCTTTGCGAGGTACGTGAAGATAACAGCTTTTATTATTTGCAATTATATTGTATCACGTTGAATATTATCTCTATTTGTGTCAACGTAAAGCGTCGCGAATTAACTCGCGTGTGTCAGTTGCTCGTTCGCCTTCATACGTTTCTACGAGTAATTTTCCAAATCAAAGTTTGAAATCTCATGACAAACGAGATGTGCAATTCCATTTCGAAGAAACACAACGATCGAGGCGGTAACACGCGTAAAAGCATGTACGCGAGCAACAGAACGCGATATATATATACATATATATATATATATATATATGTATCGATTGTGTCGTTTTGCTCGCTTGGTGGAAATTATGTGTAACTCCAGAAGTAGTGGTGCGCTCCAGAAGCGGCAATGACCGCTTCTTACGCTCTGCCACCCTGCCTTGTACGAAGATAATGGAGAGATACTCCTCATCGAGCCAAACGCATTCCTGATGTGTCCACGTGTTTTCCACTTTTATGGTAACACGACGAATTTCTGCCGCGTCTCGCGCAACCCGATAGATAGTGTAACATTGATGTCTCATCGAGTATATTCCCGTCAGACACGAATTCCAGAATTGATAGTAAAACACTTTTCTGATAGCAGTAAAACATTTTTCTGATAATAACACTCGTGTTTTTTCCAACGTTATTTACACAATTGTGTTATTTTATTGTTACATGATAATATATGTAACATGATGAGGAAATATTTGTATTAAAACATGTTGGTTTGGATAATCGTTAATTGTAAAAAGACGATTAGAAACATTCGAAGATTAACGGGATTCTCAGAAAAGTGATTTTTTGACGTGTGTCAAAGATTAGGAAAAAGATTTTTATGATTATGATATACAAGAATCTTTCTATGATTCATTTTTTTTATGATAACACCTTAACACAAATTGTAAGAGAAAGAGAGAGAGAGAGAGAGAGAGAGAAAAAAAGCCTTAGGTGTACGGCTGAATCATCAGCAGCGGTTCTTTTCACCAAAGTATGTGGTTACATTGCACGCGAGGTGGCGAAAGCTGATATTAATATTTATTAACTCGTAGTTTGTCACACGAGATAACTTTTATATATATACGTTATGTAAATCTACGTGTTTGTGCGCGCGCAATAGCGAACATTAAAGGAACGTTAAGTGAAATAACGCCCGACGAGATAGCGGAATTTTTGACGTTTGTAATGTTCTTAATAAATATTAATGATCGTAGTTGTGTGCGGCACTGGCTAGAAAGTAATTGATCGCAGCTGCGCAAATAGCAATGAAAGTCAGTCCAAACGGGGGATAGGTGAATGAAATAGCGAGCTTAGTGAATTACGACGCGCAACGCTTTCCTTCACTTTGAAGTCGCCGATGTCTCGTCTAAAAGCCTAAAAACAGGTGCGTGTTATTTTTAATTATTATTAATTGAAGCACATAAATAATATTCGGCGCGTTTCGAACTGGTCTAAGACACTTTGCGCGTGGGTCGTGCTGTTGTGAAAATATTTGATTTGTAATTTATATAAAATTTGCACGTACGCAGATTGAAATGCAAAGTCCCGGTGCTGTTTTTTTTTTTTCAAACAAATACAAACCAAAAATAAATAAAACAAATGAAATACTATTTGGAAAATTGTGTATTACGTATTTTTAAACGCTCAAAAACTTAATAGATCGAAAGAAAAAGAAATCCGCCCAACGTGGGGCTCGAACCCACGACCCTGAGATTAAGAGTCTCATGCTCTACCGACTGAGCTAGCCGGGCTTCCGTTGAACCTCGGTGCAAACACGAAGGTTTTAACCTCGTTTCGTTCCTCGTGTGAATAAATTGTCTCTCGTTTATCGAAGAAATGGGAATTACAGTTTTTGCAAAAGTTAATTTTGTAACAAAAACCGTAATTCAGATCGCTGCAAATTTAATTATTTATCTTAACGACTGACGAGATGACTGGACGTCCATTCCATGGAGTAGTTATTTAGTTTATTGGCGCTTTGAATTTAGCCTGTATTTGCTCTAATTGATCTCTCAATTATTCTTTAGACTTAATTATNTCTTGGTATCGCAGAACAAACGAAAAGTGCGTAATTATATTGTATTACAGGCTTACTTTTGTAAGAAATACGTACAAAAACTTCATGTTGCATATTAATTTCTCTCCCAAGCGAGTCTTTCTTACGCAAACCGGAAGAAACTGCCGCACCAGTCATGCGTGAAGGCCGATGACAGTTGAGACAGTTCATTATCCGCATTTACATTACGTAAGTAATTAAATGCGAAGGATTGTTATCACTGATAAGAGAGATATGATCAGATATATATCAGAGTAAGGAGAAAATACGAGTAAAAAAATTCATTTCAAGAACGTGACTCGNCAACTTTCGAGAGACGTTAATTAGTCGAGTGGCGCCTTGAGAGTTATCCGGACTATCGAAACTAGTTTTTCTAATGTAAAGCAAATTGTCGTTTCTTGCGGCTGTTATACCGCGCGAGTAACGATTTGTGCGCGGAACGCGGTGGGATCAGTCTCCTAACACTCGTGTGAGAGAGATCATGCTAACAGTTTAAATGTCGCAACCTTTATCATCGCGCGTTTCATTTTGGAATCTGCAACATTTTTGTATATAGAGATCGAGAGACGCGATGAAATAAATACGGCACTTAAATTAGGCCACTTAAATTAAACAAAGAGGGAACAGAGACCAATTTATTATTATTATCGCAGTTTCAGTCGAGATAACACTTGGTTGCGTCCGCTACCAGTTACGTCGAAGATTAATTACGTTCCCATCGTAATTCGTGACGCGTATTCGAAAATTCACAAAGGACGAGCCGATTTTTTTGCACATATTATNGAATACACGGGACGCGTATCTCTATATGCTCGTCGCGTTTTCTTCGACAGATCGTCATCCCAAATAAGCCGAAACCGCTTAATTGGAACAGGAGAAGGGACGTCATTATATTTGTATTTATGCATTATAACCATCCCGAGAGTCTTTCGGCGGGATGATGTTATAATCATCGCCGTGAACGGACGTTTGAACAAGGGCGTGACCGAACGGCAAAAGAATAAGTCACGAGGGGAGGGCAGATGCGAGGGCGCAATGGCGTGGCATCTAATTCATGCAAATGTGATGATCCGAAATTAAGGCCTGTTTGGAAAATATCTCGATTTATAGTTTGATTCATTATTATTATTTACACGTCTCTTTCTCTCTCTCTCTCTCTCTCTCTCTCTCATCTCACAAACACACACACGCACACAACATAAGTTCTCTTTCTCTTAGAGAACCTGTATTATTTGATAAATGTGATTGATACATTAATTTATTATTTGTTTTAACTTCATATTCTAGAAGTGCAAACTTTTTTATATCTTTAAGCATGTAAAACCATTTTTATTTTATATATGTCATTCGTATTAATGCAAATCTCACATTTTTGATATTGATCGGTGGTACAATTAATCATAGAGATAGCGTAATTAATCACAAGTGACGCGCGCGCGCGCTAACGAGGTGCAGAAGCTGTTGTTTTACGTTGTCTCGCGCATGTCTCGGCGCGCGAGGGCACGAACTTTTTATTTATATACGCGAATTGATCAAATCTGTTGGTGATGTTAATTAAATCGCGTTCAGTTTCGCGCGCGCCCGTCTTTTCGTTGTCGGGGATAATTCAACGCGATTCGCTTCTGCGCCAATGGGACTTCGGGATTTTTTATAGTTTAATAATAGAGCGGCGCGCGCGCGCGGACAGAGAGTGTTTGCTTATCGCATCCCTGATTTTTTTCCAGCCGAAGACACCGTCGTGCGCGCGGGTTATATATACGGGCGAGGAAGGGAGTAGAAGATAAAAAGAAGAGCGCGAAATCAGATGCGGCAAGAAAACATCGTTTGGCGAGCGGAGGCGAGGGAGGTGTACGTCTCATCCTCCCCGGACGCGAATAATCGAGGGATAATTCGAGATGCCGGCGGGCACATCTCGTCGCGTATTTCGTATACTCGGGGTAAGTAACGCACAGCGTTTCGTACGCTTCAATTGTATAACTCGAAGCTGTTGGAAAAATAGACTTTAGTAGTCGTCTTTTGACACACCGCGCGCGTACACGTCGAACGAAGTCTCGCGCCGACAGTTTCGAATAAAAACAATTTTGCGAGCGTGTGTATTTGTGTTTATTTGAAGTGAGTGTTCGGAACGTTTGTTGTCTTACAAATTATCGACATTAACGAAACGATCATCTGGTGTATTTTGTTGCCGAATAAGTGCGTGTAATTGAAAATCCCGGTTAAACGAAAAGGACGAGGGCAATTCGGGCGAAATAAAAAACAGTTTGCCGGTTTGGGTTTCTTGTTCGTGCGCGAGTGGTTAAAGAGGAGTTCTCGTAGACACAGGCGCTTACGGATATATCTACAGGCGCGCCGTAAACGCAGGCGTAGGTACACGAAGTGGACGGGACGTAATTCAATGTGCTTCAGGCGCGATTTTTATTTCTATTCGCTCGTAATAAACGATTATCGTAATAACAGTGATTACCTGGTCGGTTCACCTGCGCGACTTTGAAGTCGCGACGCATACCGGGGGGGCCTTACGTGCGCCGGAGAGTACGGAGAGGATCCAACCCTCTTGACTCTGATTATTCCCGCTCGATTTTTGTGATAACGAAACGGAGTCGCTCGCGAGACTCCTNCGTTTTCTTTGCGCGACGTCGTAAACATTTTTTCAGCGCGGTTCCCCGTTCGCTTTACGACCGCGCGTTTCACATTTCTATGAAATATTATACCTATAGCGCGGAAAACTATCTAATTTGATTCCTTCATGTAAAACACGACGTTTTGTGTTGTGCGCGTGAAACACGCAACGTCGCTAATGAGTCGTCCGTTTCGAAACTTCGGGTTTTTTCATTCGTTCGTGTCAAGTGTCGATTGTTTATGGTCACGTCAGATGTAATTACGCCGGCGTGTAATCTTGTATAATCCGACTCCGCGTGTGTGCGTATAAGTTTTCTTCGCGCTAGGTGTGTGTTACCGATTCCGAAATAAAGCCATTAATAGATAAGGTCACGCATCGTCGATCGATCGGATTGCTTTTATGGTTATCGCCCTTTAATTACGGTCGTTATAATGGGAAAAGACTTTCGTGCCTTCGTGCTCGATTTGCTCGCTCGGAAATCGTCCCCTCGCGCTCACGAAGTAAAAGTTAAAGACGTCCCAAATCTCGAATAGTTGCTTCTTCGAGCGTTTTTTGTTTTTTTTTTTTGTTTTTTCGTAGCCTTGTCGCAATGCACTTCGTGGAAGAGAGCGTTCCACACACGAGATACGATTTTATTTCGAGCAAAAAAATAGAAAAAAAACTGTTCTAAGATTACATGTGTAATACAGTGGAGCAAATACAAAATTCGTTTCAAAATCATGTTTCAAAAAAAAAAAAAAAAAACTACTTGAAGAGTCTTCTTATAAATTCATAGATTCAAACTTCGACTACATTCGACGTCTGACAAATGCGTAAGATTCGAGGAACGTGCCACGTCAAGTCGCGCTCGTCAGACGAGCGCCATAAAGTAGCCGAGCCCGAGCCCGTTAATTCCATTTAAATCCGACTGCTGCATATATACGCGTTTCCACGACAGTGTTTACACTGCCGCGTTATAGACCCGGTCTTATTAACTAGAGCCGGAGGTGTCGTAAAGAATCAGGTTGTCGCGCGCCGGTGCGTCTTTGGGAAAGGATTAAAAAAAGGGGGTTGTGTCCCATTATTATCACCGAAGGTTTTTGTGTTCACCGGGAAAAGGTTGGACGCACTGCGCGTCCTCACAAACGCCACACAGGTCGAATCCAAAATCAGATATTGTTCGGTCCTCGACTTATCTCGCGACTCGTGATGGATGAAACCAATCGGTCATGCCGAACGACCGGATAACATTGAAGTCGCTTCTCCAACCGCGGGCGGTACGTGGACTTCCGTGGACTTTCCNAAATAGTATTAAGCTCGTAAAGTTCTCGAGCTTTAAGTCTCGCTGTTAGAAAGTTGCTTTGCATTCATGCCATTGGCACACGTACGAACGCACACAAGAATTTCAAATGTTAATTGGCAAAACGCATCCGATTAATTTTTTCTTCACGTATAGAATTTTGTCAGAAGATTTTTTATTCACACCGCGGAGTTGGTGAAAAACAAATTTCTCGTTTTCTCGATCGATATATATACGAAATTCCGCCGAAATCTTTTGAATCCACCAAAAAATGTCTCGGATAAGATCGCTTTCTTTCGAAGATCTTAAAATCTGGGAAAAATGTCGCTCTCGGACGGAAAGAAATCTNNAAACGCGGTTGAATTCGGCATTCCGGGACGGGTATAGAATTTCCCAGGATAAAAGGAACCAGGGCGGTGGTCGAAGGGACGGAGGGGGTTGGCCATCGTCTCGGAAAAAACAATTCCCTCGCGCCAACCCCTTTCGTTGTGATTAATGTATGCAAAGATAGCACACGTTCGGGGACCCCGAGTATTCGTTTCGGGAAGAGGACGGGCGTGCGCGCGAGGGAGACAAAAACAACAGGGAGCACGAGCGAGAAAGAACGTGGGGATAGAGGAGAAAATAAAATGCTCACACCCGACCAACTCATTATAAATGCCCCTGTGTGTCTATTGTCGAGACGCGCTAGGTGTGCTCGGAAACCTGTAAACTCTTTCGGTTAGAGAGACGGGGGCCCGTAAACCCGTAGGGCGCCCCAGGACGTGCGTCGTCGGGCCCTGATTTTTCGACCCGAACAATAGATGCGGTTCGTCGATAACGCGTTCGTGTACGCCGATTTTTCGAATCGTAAGTCTGATGAGTTTACTGAATTCTGATAGACGAACCATTTCTCTCTCTCTCTTTCTCACGTTTCGGCTTAGAATTGTGGATAGTCGCGCGCATTCGATATATCGAATAATTCAAAGATTGAAAGACTTTTTATGGTACAATTGGCGCAACAACTCGTTCAAAAGAATTACATTGCCAACTGTTTGTTTAATATTAACCTACCTACTTAGTAGGTTAATAGTTCTCTCTTTTTTTTTTCGAAATTCTCAGAGTTCTTTGTAACAAGCCGACGATCATCGTTGAGATCACGTCCCGCCAAGCCAAACACACAATCTCGGTTCAACGGTCCGCGCCGAGATTGATTAATTGAAGGTTACGGGGTTGAGAGAGCGTTAAGTGGTTCACCGAAATCTTTCTCTTGACGTCGGGGAGGTCATCGGCGCGGCAAAAGAAGGAGAAAGCGAGGGGAGAGAGAGAGAGAGAGAGAGAGAGGAACGTTCGGCGTGTATCGTGGAATCAAAGCCGGTCTTTCTCCCGGGTGAAGGACAGAGAAAAAGAAAAAAATAAGAGAGGCGGGGAAGAATGCGACCTCGGCCAGTTACCGCTCTTTNGTGTCAAAACACGACACTAATGCATCATTAAAGGGGAACGCGCCCCCTTGGCGTGTCGTCGTAGCGCCGGCCACGGAAAGACACCTCATAATCGATCGGCTTACGTAGCGCGCGCGCACACACACACACACACGCTCCCTCCGGTCGGATTTAGGACGTTTTTTAACGACTTACAAGTCGTAACTCACAATTTATCGGCCGATTTTGTTAGGAAAGTTGATCGCGCGAGTCTCGTAGTTTTTTTATTTTTTTAAGATACGCTGGTCGATTTTGATTGCGATGCATTTTCGATCGCGCCAAAGAGCTTGTTAAAATAAGCAACGAGAGGAGGTTTCTTTCTGAATCAAAATAGTAAACGAAAAATGGTTAACAATTTGAAGAATCGTGTTTACGATCTGGTAGGTCTTTTGCGTGTATCGAGATGAAAAATGACGGGAGAGCGATGGACATTTGTTTAAATTATCACGACACACACGCTGCTACCAATCTGCGAGAGCCAACAGAGTCATTCTACGACAATGAATCATGGTGTCTAGTTGGTGAACTCGTAGTCATATATCTCCATNTATCAAGTTGATTTAATGAAGTGGTGTCGGTCAGTGATAATTATAGCTACATTTCGCGCGATGTTTCGAATCCCACAATCAATAATATGTTGTCAATCATTGCCACGCGTAGATTCAAANCGGCGTGCATCAAAATACGCGGCCTTAATTAATCAATTGCGCGAGGTGTTGTCGCAAACGACGATGTGTATCAAATACGCCATCGCTCGGAACAATTAAATTCGACGTATAACGTCGCGTTGTATTTTGTTTTAATTACATATTTTTCAAAGGGAATTAATCCGCGTATAAAACTGAAGGATAATTCACAACAACACTCCGACGATAATTTACGAATGCGCGGGTGGGTTAAGATATTAAATAAAGTGAGAGGAGCAGAGGCCGCACCCCTCGCGCGGAGGCTGGGCCGACAGTCAAGAGATTAAATGACAAATTGATGCGCCGTTAAATTGGCGGGCGAGGCAATGTGCAAGGTAGATGCATTCGGAGATACACACTCGTAATTTCTAGGTACACTCGAACCCGTCGAGTTCGGACGCCGGTCGAATTTGCGTTGCCGCGGGCCGCGATCGTTATATACGCGTCGCAGTTTCTAAATTAGGCTCAACTCGCGCTGATTGGCGAGCAAGAGTGGCGTCTTTAGCCGGCCTCTCTCTCACGCGGGTGGACCGATCGGCGATTTATCGCGTCCCGATCGACGATTATTAAAGTCAAGTGCGTCCAAGATCATGTTCACAGCACGCAGCTCGCGCAGATTTGCATGTCGCTTCGCCACCCACTTTGTTTGCGACTCGAGCGACAGGCGCTTGCAATAATCTCGGATTGCTAATGTTTATACGATTTAATTTACATGTGTTTTTAATGATTTATTTTTATCGACAAACTGTGTCAAGACAGTTGTTGGATTTTGTCTTTATCCTAAAAAAGNACACGAAGAAAAAACAGATTTTTTTTCTTTGACATATTCTCGCAAAATATGGAAATTTGACTATGGCCTCTAACTTGTTTATGTAAATTAAGTAAATCAAGGTTAATCGTCCGTCAACACTTTTACTCGCTTTTTTTTTTTTTAGTCGCGCGAACGAGACCTTTATCGCTGCTTCGATCGGCGATTATTGAAATCGAGTACGTGCGTGCGTACATAAAAAAAAAAAAANANAANAACAAAACAAAACAAAAAATTACGGTGCTACATGTTATTCAATTATGTGCTAAAGTACGTGAGATTTTATAAACAAAAACATCCGGCATAAAACAGGTTCTTGTATATTTTTCTTATTAATTAATATTCTTTTCTGGTGCAACTACTTATACCAGTTTTGAATAACATAGATGTTTGTCGGCTTAGTTANGAGTTTATTTTAAATTACAATCAAAAATATAATTAAAACTTTTATTATATAATAATAATAATAATAATTTATATAATAATTATCTTATTATACAATGACAAGATAATTTATTATTATTCGAGCAGTAAGTCTCGATGGAAAACTTTGAGAATATTAATCCTTCGAAAAGCGATTCAATGATAATGTGAATTTATATTAAATTTTTGTCAAATTTAGATAAGCGTTATTATATATCGGTTACTTTGTGAAAACTTGTGTGTTTCTGTCTCTCGGATTTAAAGTGATAGTTTTTGAACGCAAGATTTGTCGCGCGAGAAACAGTGGGGAACACGGTCCCGAATATTAGTGAGAGAGAGAGTATATGGAGAGTTTTGGGATTCTATGCTCCCCGTGTGACATGATAGGATCATAAAGTGTCGTGACATTGGTCCGCCACGAGAGATATTAAAATGCAAAACTGCTATCTCGTGTGAGATCTACCACCAGTGAGTGTCATGGCGCTTTCACACACGCTAACTCTTTCTCCTCCGCTTCTCTCTTGTGCTTGCTTTAATCTCGTGCCTGAATGTATTTTTTTTTCTTTTTTTTTATTAAGGGAGGAAGAGCCTGTGCGCGCGCGCGCGGAGATCACAAGATTTAATACCGGCAACAGAATTTTTCGCGAACAATTTCTCGCGAGACAATGAAATAAAAAAATTGAAGATCGCACACAGGTCGCACAAGAAAATGATGTATCGAGAATCGATCGTTAAATTGACGAATACACGTTTATCTGTGTATCATTTAATTAATGAAATTAATTAATTCAATGATATAAAAGGAAAACATGTAGTGCATTTTTTTTTAGCGACAGCAAATAACATTCTAAGAAGCAACACGTAAAAAACACTTGCAAACGCGATGATTAGAGAACCGTGGCGCGCGCGAGCCCAATTAAAATATTCTCTGCGCATATTTGCTACGAAAGCGAGATAATGCGCCTCCTCGTGAATCTAGATATCCGTAATGGATCTTCACGGTTCGAGGTATTGACGTTGATTCCCATATGTATAGCTCGTGCGGTATATAAAATGCAANCCTGTCGTCGCTCTTAATGTCAGTACCGTGTTTTGATAGATTATTTTGTGGAGCTAAGCTTCTTAGCGTGTTCGATCGCACGTTACGCTTCCGAGAAATATCGATGTCACATCGGTGCCATCCATTACGAGTTCTGTTCCACACGAGCATAGTAGAGTTGCGAAAAATAATATTAAAATAATTAGATCTTTTTTTTTGCAATTGCAGGTCTTGCTTCTCGACTTTGATCGCGCGAAAAAGATCTTTTTTTTTTGTTTTGTTTTTTATCACGTAGAAGGTTTTCGTATTAAAGTACAATCGAGACAATGCGGACTGAGATTTTCCTTTCGATCGGAAGTACTTGGTCGGATTGTACGATTATTAAATGCACGTGCGCCGCAATTATACGCGCCCTAATTGGCAGTTGGCGCGAACTCGCGCATTAAGTGTTCATCGGACGGTAATTACTCGATCGGCGTTGCCGATAATATCGGCTCGAAGCGGTTCTCACTTTTGAGAATCTGACGATCAAAATCGAGAAACTCGTTGCACCGAATCAGAAATCTTTTGATTGGACTGAAAGTTGAAATTTGTCGATGGTTTTACTCTTGTGTCGTTACAACAATTACTCTCTTCGCGCGCTTATTGCATAATAAATTACGTGATTAAAATATTTGTCGAACTTTGATTCAATAAAAAAAAAAAAAAAAAAAAAAAAATACACTTTGTAAACAGAAACGATTCANCGAGNGAGACTAATTAAATCTAATTTGGTGCTTGATTACGTATTTCATGTCGCTGAAGTTGTAGACAATTGAGAGAACATTCAGACAAGCGAAAGGGACGACTTTCCCTTTCGCTGGCAATCCCTCGGGCTCGGACATTCCTGCGGATCGTCTGTTACCAGGCTCTTCTTCCCCATTCCGCGCGACGCGCCGAAACTCGTCGGGGGCTCATTGAGCTGCGGCGCATGTAAATTTATTCCATTGAGGTGTGGTGGAGCGTCGTACCACGGCGGCCGCCGTGTACATCGCGCACGGACAGCCTTCGTCTTGCCGCCTTCGCGTAAGTTATGTATGTACCCGCCCGTTTGGTCATCCAACATGTCTGTCTCTCTCGATGCTGCGAACCACTTTCGCTCTCTCGAGACGGCGCCCGCGAACGAATAATTCCGATCGGACATTGTAGACCCGGACAGAGAGAGAGAGAGAGAGAGAGAGAGAGAGAGAAAGAAAGAGAAAAAGAGAGAGAGAGAGAGAGACTTTGCGTGTCCCGTCACGTCTCGAGGATTCAAATACCCGACGCCCTTTGTTCGCTCCCCTCAGCACTGGTTTCGCGATAGCGAAACGCTTGCACGCTTAGAAGAAACCGCNCCGGATGGTGCACGCGAGGACGAGGAGGTCGGAACGCTCCTTATTTACCACACAGTGGTTTTATGGCGGTGTGGTATTAACGTAGCAATTTAGCGATCTGCCGTGTGTGCGTACATACGTGTGTGAATGCGAAGCGGTTAACGGGGCTGTTTGACAAGAAGCGGCTGCCTGAGTCTCGTTGTGAGATTAAAGGGCTCGGTATATTAGATGACTGGGTGTCGGAAATATTTGACATCTCGTGCCGTTGGAGCCGATAGGAATTTTGTATATTGATTTTTTGAGTGATCGGAAATGTGGAAAACAATCGGGAAGACAATCGGTCTGTAATTTTCTCTCTTAAGAAGAGAGCGAGCAGCAACTGTTACCTCACTAATTCTCGTAGGCAATTAAAAAACGGACCTTTCTAAAAAAAAATACTATAATTTTGCTTCGCGATCAAGACACATATAAAATACATATCGCACGTTAATTACTTCCTAGAAAACGGGAAGTTGTCTTGACAATCGATGGTGGTTGCTGCAATACTACACATTTGCCGACGCGTAATAATTATCGCAATCAAGATGCTCGCGCGTGAACTCAATCACTCGCGCGTTCACCCACCTAGTCTCTAACTACCCGGAAGCGAGTAACATATTTATATCCTTCTGCTCTTTCTACATTAGTTACGATTACACACGAGATGTTTCAACTTACGTACGGGTCCGCTCTCTTCTCTCGCTTCCAATCATATTATTTCGAAGAAAATCAAAGTTTTAGTTGATAAAAAAATNATATTTATTTTCTAATGTTTTGGTTTTTTTCTCTTTGAAATTGTCTCTTGCAAGAGAGAAACTGCGCAATGACTAGAACGCATCCCGTGTATCAGCAGCCTCCGAGCAGAAAAATCTTCGCTATCGCTGGAGATATGGTGTTAATGCGGACCCCCGTGGCTAACGCGAACCCCGACGAGATAATGATTCGGCGTGGAATTGAAATCCGGTTGGGTTTTCTTNGTACGTAACTCGCGCCATTTGATATCGTTTTTATTAAACTTTCGGAGAGAGAAAGAGAGAGAGAGATAGAGAGTAGAATACTGTAATAATGCAGCCACCCCGCTGCGGTAACACGCCCATCTTCTTGTACGTATAACTCTCCGAATTCCGACGAGCGCGTTGGATCTGATAAAGAATCGCCATTTAATAANGTAGATTAGAAAAGATACGCCGTGTAAAAAACATATCGTTGCAAAAAGAAACAGACGTGACGATGCAAACGATTGCCTAATTTTAATTTGAAATATAATTTATTATTTATCGCACGCGCTGTACATTATCTTCAAACAATTTTATATATATATATATATTTTTATATATATATATATTTTTTTTTATTTTATATATTTTGCACATCGGGCATTAAGACACTCTTCATCAACAATTACAAATATTTCGAGTGCCATCCGTAAAGATAATCATCCGATTCTTTTCTTTTTGTGGGGTGGGATAGATGGGAGGAGGGAACAGCTTTTGCGAAAGCGGTGTTCCCGCCGACATCGGTATTTTATATCGGCACCTCGTCGTTACCTCATTTTAGGCGCACGTCGCGTTTACATGTCACACNCGGCAGATAACATCCCGCAGCGCGCTAACATCACGCTTTGGTTCTGAAGGCATTAGCCCGGGAGGAGGTGTTATCNTCTTCTTTTTTTCCTGTATACATCCTCTCTCCCCGTAGGCGTTTATCGTGCGTCGCATACCGTGCAGAAGACACGGTTAGCCGAGCAACNTGCCCGCGCTCCCGTCTCGCAACAATGTTCGTCGTCGTCGTCGTCATTGAGTTAGTTCGTTTGTTTTTCTTCTTATCTCGCTGTCGATTTTTCTCGGTCGTCTCTTCCGTCGGTTATCTGAGGTCACGGCATGTGCACGTCGCTCCCGCGAGCTGCTCGCAACCGACGCGTAAAAT
>NW_018020604.1:772366-787306 GCF_002006095.1 Pseudomyrmex gracilis
CGTGTCTCATCGATTTTATTCGCACGGCGGAATATAAATTATAAACGCGTATATATTCCGTCGAACGACGATAATGGTCCTTTAATTAACGCCAATTAAGCGCGCGAGAAACGCGGCGATTTCCGGCGTGCGTTTTATGTTGTAATTATTATGACCGATGCGAGCACGTGACACGTGATGAAGAGAACAATGCACCTGAATCGCCGGGGTCGCGAATAATGTCCTAGAAATAGCAAAGTCGGAAACGACCATTAGATGCGGGAACAATTGTTCGATTGCGAACTACCGGCNACGCGCAGGAAGATATTACGTATTTAATAACAGACGGTTTCGATTTTCCGACGGAATCGGCACGACACCTTGACGATATGGGGTCGTGGTCGTCAGAAAAAAATAATGATNCTGATGAGAACAATGATGTGCGTATTACCATTGTCGGTACGAATTCTATGACATATATATAGTCGTTGTTTTGGCATATTGTTCGCATATTGTAATTTGCAACAAGTATTATTATTAGATACCTATCTCAAGAACGCGCTAAAAAAAAAAAAATATGTCAAGCGCAGGTCGATAGTAGCGAGATTCGCGTAACTCACAAATAACAAGGTATATTAGTGTATCAGTAACTTATCTTAGTGTTTTCCAGAGTGTTTTTATTTTCTTTTTATCAGTTTGTAAATATTTACAACAGCGTACAAATGAGAAATTTACTCGCACAATTAGCATTAGAGTCTTTTGCACAGAATAGAAGTTTCAGACACATGTGAGTGTGTAGTAAAAAAAAAAAAAAACTCAGGTGGAAATTCTTTTACACGCAATTAGTAGTCTTTGAACT
This sequence comes from Pseudomyrmex gracilis, assembly GCF_002006095.1. Taxonomy (NCBI): domain Eukaryota; kingdom Metazoa; phylum Arthropoda; class Insecta; order Hymenoptera; family Formicidae; genus Pseudomyrmex; species Pseudomyrmex gracilis. Next base: position 773,205 of record NW_018020604.1, read on the forward strand.
AGAACGAGCATTTTAAATAAAAACTCGTGTGTGTAAGTTGTGATTTTGAGCCAATGTTTTTCAAATGGACTCCGGCGTGTGTATTCCGAAAATATATTCGTTCGTCTATTTGCAACAATTCAACGTTGTCACTTGCGGCGCGACATCAATTTGCGAACGTTACGAAGTTTTAAATCATCGTTAGTCAATGTTTCGTTTTTTTTTTACTGTTTCGAATATATTATACCAAACGTGATTTATTTCACTTCCTAAAATATTAACTCATTATTTACAGTTCGTTTGTTTGCAAGCGAACGTTCTAAAAAATAAATGCTAATTATCTCGCTTCTCGTCGTTATACTTCGACGTACACCAATTTTTCTTATTTTCTAAATTAAGACGCGCTTGTGCGCGGTCTAAGACTAATGAGATGCTAATTGGGACATCCTTTATCGCGCGATAATGAAGGATCTTTTATCGCGAGTTTCCTAGTACATTAATTATTATATTTCTTTGTCGGATTACGCGTATTAATTAATCGGTCGATAGAATTTCTTTTTTTTTCTTTTGCGCTCGCGCGCGCGCGAATTATCGTTCTGTGCCAATTTTTCCAAATGGATAACGAGTAATTCCACTTAAAGTGTTCACACGCGCGCGCGCGCGCGCGGGTCTCCCTTCTCCTCGTCCACAAAGCGCGCCACGCCGCGCCGGCTCGTAATATCGCTCGCGACCGCTTCCTCCGTTCGTCGCAGCGGGGCTTAACTGGTCGCAAGTAAGCCACCGCCATCGTATTTCGTTCGACTTGCACGTACGCCACGTCCTGCTTGGATGGATGGAAGTGGGGATGTACACGCCGCGATGTGCACCGACACTTTCTTTCGGATATCGAATATTTCGGACGCGTGCATAAACGTTCTTGAAGCCCGGGGGAGAGCTCGGCGCCCACGTTTCAACGTGCGCGGGATCACGGCGTGAAAATAGCGCGCGCGCGCTTACACACCGCGAAACGCGACCGCGTTTCTAGAACTTTGACACCCGCGCGATAAGAACAGCGCGGTGCGAGCGAATGCATGCTCCGTATCTTTCAAATTATGTCTTAATTAGAGAGAGAGCGTCCCTTGTAACAATTTATATCGCGATATCGAAGTCGCTGTGAAGACGTTCTCTCGCCTCGTCTCCGATACGAGAAAGAGAACGAGTCAAGAACAGTTGCAATTATTGTAATGGAAAATTTATTTACAGAAAGAACGACTTTATATATAAGTCTTCCTCGCGCGGAGAGAAAATTTATTTGTTCAAATGACTTCGTACGATGTGCTCGGACACACAGTTTTATATCTTAAAGTAAAGAACTCGACGACGCATCAATCTTTCCAGTTCCACGTCGCGCGCACATGTTTCAGTTTCTTTCGCTATTTTATTCGCGGAGTATCGAGCGCATATACACACAGAGAAAGAGAGAGAGAGAGAGAGAGAAAGCGCGGAGATCGCGTCCCATTGGCCATTAACTCCTGCACCTCAGTGATGGATAAGAGATAGTCAAGTGGCCGCTGTTCGTCACGTGCGGACGTCACTACTAGAGATGGTCATTAATCGCTCGCGCGTACGTACGCTCGGCGGCGACGTTTGTACGTAGGTACGTCCGATAGCGGCGGTTTCTTTTGCTCTATCGAGCGTCTCTTCGCTTACCGCTATAAGAGAGAGAGAGAGAGAGAGAGAGAGCAGGTGGCAGGCTCTCGTCTTATAAAGTGCTCGTCGTTCGTATCTTGCCGGGCGATGATCGAGTTTTTAAGAGAGTCGTTGCGAGAGATATCAGCCTGTCACAACGTTCACGCGAGCCGCGCACGACACGATACATGCGATCATCTCGCGAGAATATCGTACAGCGCGAGGACGACGAATCGTGTAATTTACTCGTTTAACGCAATTATTATTTTGCGTAAACGAGAATTACGCAATTAGATCGAAATTCGAAAAGAAACGTCTCTTTTCGCTTAAAAATAAACGAAATTCCGAGAAATCTCGATTCGCAAAGTGGCGCGAAGTGGTCGCAACATTTAAATGCGTTTAATCTCAATGTTGCCACGTCAGAATGNACAACCTCGCATGCCGGTAAATCGACCCTTTGCTCTTTCTCGCTCTTCCGTCTTCGCGCGTCTGTTTCTCGCGCGAGTTACGTGCTGCTAATATTACGAGCCGCGCGGCGGTCGCGCGCTCGTAACAACTGGGTGAGCGCGAAACGAGCGAGAAAGGAGAAGGCTGCATATATATTCTTCTCTTTCTCTCTCGCGAACATTAATCTTCCTAGATTAAAACGTATANCCGGCTGGTCGTCCAACGCGTCCAAGTGACGACAGAATTAAGACGAATTCGCACGGTTCGTTAATCAACGATATTGTTTTGATCAAACTTCAAAAGATCCAGAAAATCGGCAGTGAACAAACAAATTCGAGTAAGATGAAGAAACCTTGAAAATTTGAGTGCGATAATTTGGGGAAGAAATTCGGTATCTTTTTTTTTTTTAGCGGATATAAATTGACAAACTGAACATCGATGACTGACGATAAAAAACTTTTTTTGTAAATTTGTGTTTTTACAGCAAAGTAAATTTTCGAAAGAATTCGATNGCAGGATTTAGCTCGAGTGCAGGATTGCATCGCGTTGATTCGCCTTGGAGGCAACGAGAAAACACGAGGAAGACTCGCGAGGGGGTAAAAGGAGTGCGTGTCGGCACAGTTCAACTGCGAAGGTCGGTCAATGGCCAACCGACGCGGCCGACGACGACGACCTGGGATCTCACTCTCTCTCTCTCTCTCTCGCGCGCCGCGAGTAACGAAGGAAGAGGAGAAAGGGCGACGTAATGCGCGGGACGGTACCAGAATATCATTACGTTCAATTGCTAACCGGCGACGTCATCCACCAGTCAGATGGTGCATGTCAATGCACGTGCGTCCGTCGTCCGATGCGCGCGAAAAAGACGCGAGATGAGACGAGAGGGGGAGAGGGAAAGAAGAGCGACTGGTGACATCGTCTCAGTCATGGCTTCTCTCTTTCTCTCTTTTCCCTTCGCTCGCTCGCTCGCTCACTCAAAGAGCGGTAACGAGATTATTCGCCGGCGGTGAACAGCGACGAATTTCGGCAATTTCCTTTCTCGCTCACATTCTCTCTCTTTCTCTTTCTCTTTCCGTTTTGGGCGCGGTTAATCTGATTATGGAAATGAGACNCGTGTCTTTCGCGATTCTCGTCTACAGAGGCTTAGCTCNACGAGGTTTTCCGAAAAAACTCAAGAGCAGGAAAGCGTCCGCGCTTATAAATATCTTCGAGACACACACATTTAGAATTTTGAATAAAAAAAAATCTTCCTTTATTTTTTTTTTAATAACGCGCTACGAAATCCAACTTGATCCATTAGTGAAGAAGGGACGAAGTTTCCTTCTTCGTGAAAAAAAGCGGGATCGACTGCATTCTTAACGGAATGTCGCGAGATGAGGCCACACCGTCGTCTTCGAAGGGATCTGAAGACTTAATATTTCTTTGTTTAGGACGACGACAAATCTGATTACGATAATAATCTGTCTCGAATTTCGCAAATTACACGAAGGATCCATTATATAGAGCGACGTTGCATGTAAAATAGACGTAAAGCGCAGAGATCGGACGCTCGTCCCGATAATAACCGGTGTTCGAACAGCTGATCGTAAAGCAAGTCGCGGTTATTGGCCATTACATTGCGTATATAGCCGCCATTAATGTCTAAATATATCTCTGTGCGAAGTGGCAATTGATATAAATATCCAATAGATATAAATATCAATATTTATTTCAATAACAGTATCTTTTGCCGAATGAGTTTTCGAAGAAAAATAGAAACTCGTACGTATAAGTCGTAAGATCGCGTCTCTTATCGTTTTATTAGTGAAAAACAAATACACACACGCGCACACACACACACATACACACAATTCTCTTCTCAAACAATATCGCAGCAATTTCCGATCGCAATACATGCAAACGTAATTGATGTAACAACTTTCACGCTCCGAAAGAGATTTTTCTTTTTACAACACGTTGGAGATCGCGAGTCCAGTTTTTCTGTAATGAATTAAAATGTTAAAAGCGAACGCGACGAGTGAGTTGTGCGAACAATTTTCGAGACGCATGATCGAGAGACGCAAATTTCACGACGACGTTTTTACTCCGGAACGTGAGTGAGATAATTCTACGCGCAATTAAAAAAACGCACCGTGCTAAAAAAAAACAAAAGATAGAAGGAACGCAGACTGTGTTTCTCAGTCGCTCTGACGTGATTGTCAATTATTGCGAGCAACATTGACTTTCGCCTCATGCGGTGCAAATGATCGATAATTGCTGTTGCACGCAGCTGTCGATCGCGACACGAGTGTGTGAGAAAACAAAAAATAGGGGATTTATTAACTGAGTGAACTTTGTAATATACCAGTATTTTCCACTTAGATAGCGCGACACTAGAAAAAAAAAAATAAATAAATAAACAAATGATATTTGTTTTCTGTCTCTCATTCGTGTCGTTTTCTCCCATCATATTTCAATTGATCAAGCAACATTCCAAATTACTGAATCTACTTCAGTCCACGACCTAGCGTTCTGAAACATACTTTCGATCACTCGAATCGATCGATAAGTGAGAAATTTCAAATTAAAAACATCAAATTACACAGTCGATAAAAGGCCGGTTTCATCACGCGCGCGGTTGCGATTAAATCGGAAAAATGACGAGTTTTGTAAACAACTCGTTTCTTCGATGCGTGTTTTTCGCGCTATGAGATTTTTTTGTTTTTTCGATTTCAGTTATTTCCAGATAGAGCGCGAGCGAGTTATCGCAAATTAATGAAGACGTCGCGCTTATAATGTAACGCGCCACGCCTTCTAGCTTCTGCGTGGACCGCCCGTTACATTTACATATTCATTAGCTCGAACTCATCTTCTATTGCTCCGCTCGATGAATGCGCGCGGAATTATTTGCGCGTCCGGTCTATCCGCGATCGCCGCGAGTCAAGTATCGCTTGATGAAACTGCGCGAACAAAAAAAAATATTAATAGAAATACTTTCTTTTCGCGTTTCAAGTTTTTCGAAAAAGAAAACTGCTTCTAGTCTACACAAATCAAATGAATTTTCAGATCCGAATTCGAATTAAAATTATGCAAGGGAAATCTGATACGAAGATACGCGAAAAACGATATTTGCGATTCAATTAGACTCGATGTCTATATCAGGCGAAGATAAGAGAAGAATGGAACCTGTTGACAAATAGATAAGCCTGTATATACCGCTTGCTTCGTTCATCCATTTGTCAACAGTGCATCCTCGTGCAATATTGTTTACCTTATTATCGCCGGCGATATGTCATCATCGTTACGTAAAAACGCAAATAGTGTCAGGAAGCGTTTCGTTTGCCGAATTTTTTGCACGTCTTGTCACACAAACTGTCTCGTTTAAATGGGCGCAAAGTAAGAGACAAGGTAACGAGCAAGGACAAGTAAAAATAACATCTTTATATTCACCGACGAGTAATAAGATATGATAATCACACATCGAGTGTGGCGTTTTGATGAAGCAACACAACCCGTGATACATTTATCATTGGAGTGAAAAATGGCAGAAGAATGTGTCGAGAGAGTGATGACATGGGTGTTTCTCTTGACGCCTTGTGGGAAGAACAGTTGTACTCTCTGATCTCTCGTATGACTGAGCGTCCTCCTTTTGCCTCGAGGGCACATTGAGATATAATCCCGAATATCAAAGAAAGAAACTGCGTCTGACACATCTCGAGATCGATTTCGGAGAACTGATTCGAACAAAAAAAAAAAAAAAAAAAATATTTTGAATGTTTAACAAATCGAGCAGAGCAATCAGAATTATAACGTTACAATATTTTTATGCGTGTAGAAGCACGCTGTTGAATATGTTGTATATTAAAAAGTAAAAAAATACTTTGCGTCAAAAGTAAAAAAAAGATTTTAAATCTTTAAAAAGCCGATTAGGATTTAATAATATTTACATACGCGCTACTGAATACTTTATATGTCATATGTGAGAAAGAGAATACGTCATAAATTTGAGAAAGAATAAAAATTATATATATATATAAATATTATAAAAAATTATATACACATGGTCCAAGTTGGCGGTGGACAATTGTTCACCGGGACCATAGACTGGTTTTTTTTCTTTTAATTTGTTTCACCGAGTCTCGTTATTTGAAGCTATTAAAAAATTTATACAGATTAGACGAACAAAAGTTCAAACTTTTGTGACATAAAAAAGTAGAAAGTAAAAAACCCAGTAACAGTAAAGTATTGAATTGAATCTGACCGAGGAAAGAGGAAACGTGTTTGTCTTACACGATGATTTTCGCGATTGCAGTTTAGCGCCGTATAATTAGCAAGGGGGAGACGCAAGGGGGTCCGGATATCGATTGAGCAAACGCAGAATAATTCGATCAGTCGGCGAGCAAATAGCTCGCAGACGTTGAAACAGGATACTGAGTAAGCAAATCCTTTGCGAAAGGACGAGGGAAGACGAAGGAGAAGAAACGAGATGTGTTTGCGCTTTTCTAAAGTGACCGGACTCAATGATTCTTTTGTGAAAAGAGAGAGGAATGAATGAAGCAACTGTAATGCATGTGCAACTGTAATGCACACTTGAGATTTACACACGCACTGGATTCTAGTGCGCACGAAGGTAACAAAATCGAAAATGTGTTATTAATATGTTAATTTGCAAATATTTGCCGATCGTAAACAAGAACTGAGATTGTTTGAACTTGAATGCTGCAACGTAACCGTTCGCAAACACAGATTTGCGATTGATGGCGCTGCAGCAGAGATTCGTGGAAAATTACGTGAAAATAAATTCTCAAATTCTGACGTTAATTATCAATCTGTCTCAAATTTTATATATATTTCGAGATTATTTCCTCGAGAAATTAATTGCTTATATTAATTTTTGTATTGAAAAAAAAAAAAATTGTTTTTTTTAGTGTACTTTACTTTTTGTCTTTGTTCTCGACAGGTGTGCGCCGCCAGATTGCGCATCGATAATTACAATTCGATTTCTATTAATTAAAATGTATCAAGAATACATCGTAACGTGTTTTAATGAAAAACGCCGTGAGTTGAGTCTTACGCGGCGGTAACTTTCTCGTTTGTTTTGTTAAAAATCTGTTACATCGCGCGTTTTAAATTATGCATATTCAGTAAATCGTTGTCGCGGCAGCCGCCTTTGCTCCGATTTTCGATTTTCACCTCGCCGTAATATCCGTCATAAATTTCAATCGCGTGAGTCGCCGGTTTAACTTGACGCTTCGAGAGAATTTCTAATTTTGGTATGCGCGCGACTGCGCGTGTAACGAGCGTGCGTTGGGAAATAAATGAAATCAATCAACTCGGAGCGCGACATGCGCGATTGCATAAATTATCGCGGCGCCAACAGCGCGAGATTTATTGCCTTCTAATGCAAAACGATAGTGCGCTATAGTTTTTAACGCAATTTGAGCGATGACAAATTGTAGTCGTCACAGTCGGAGAAGAAAAGAAAATCGAGAGATGACAGTTAAATTAATTTTCCAGGAGAGAGAAATAATAAATAGTTCTCGGAACGGTTTAACGTTTTCGCTAAGTATCTCGTATAAGAGCTTCCATCTTAGATGAAAGACTTTTTCAATTTTTTGGAAAGAGTCACCGAACAAACTTATTCGAATGAGTCAAAATTGTTGCAACAAATTCGGAGTTAAATTCGCACAGTGCGTACAGAGATCGGATCTTTTTAGCACCAGAATCTCTGCGTTGCGCAACAGCAATAGGGTGGTGGTCGAAGAGCGTAAAAATCATTGCAAAATGATCTTGCGGTTTCGACTGTCAGTCGACACACGGTGAGTCATGTTGCAACAGAGACGTGTGGTGTTGCCTTAAGCTGGCTACACAACGAAATGTTTTATTCCACTTCTTATTGCCGTGTCTTTAATTGTCATCCGACGAGATCAAAAGCAAGAACTTTTGATGTCTGTCGCAATAAACACACGTTCTTCAACATTTCTTCGTCGTGTAATATTTCAAAAATTACGACGACTCTCATCCGATTAGTTTAATCCGGCGACACACAAATTTAGTGCATGCGCAAACACGCGACGATAAAAAATTGAAACCAGGCATCGAATTAGTGGTAATTTTTCTTTTTGCGTTCTTCCGAGTATCGCCGGATGATAAGAAATTCAAACGCTGTTGCGCAACGAAACATCCACGAAGAAGTATGTCTGCAAGTAGCAATGAATGTGCCTTTCACGTGAAGGGTTTGCTTCGGCGATATTGTTTCGACCTAGTCCGACGGGTGTAAGTTACACACGATTGCCGTATCGCGCGGTACCGTTTTTACACACGATTCTCATTCACAGCTCAGAGCAATGTTTGAAATAAAATGCGTGACGCGCGTTTAGGTAATCACGACGTCGTCGTAAAAACCGGAAAAGATCGCTCTTTCGTGTCCGTATATAATTACGGTAACAACATATCACACATCTAGCGCGTATAATTTTGTCATCACTACTGTGTCGCGCGTTGAACGCGACACATTCGCGGGCTACGTCGGCGCGGAGTGTGGAATCTATTTTATTTCTGTGGCGCAGGAAATTGAAGACGTAACTTAAACGATCGGTAGCGATATCATCGCGAGTTACTTTCCTCTTTCTTTCTTTCTCACTCTCTCTCTCTCTCTCTCTGTTTTGCTTTACGACGTTGCTACGTTTTTTTTTAGCTTCGCGCGTATGATGTTATAAAGCCAACGAGGACATTGAACGTCGCAGTTTTGCCTTGCGCAAATTTAAATAGATTTTGAACAGTATCGAGAGACGTAATGTAGTATACAATTTTTTTTTTCAGTAAAACACAAAATAAGAACAAAAAATTAAATGTACATTAAACACATGATTTATGGTCCCATATGTTTGTTTCAGCGGAATTAATTAAAATTTTCGTGAAATCCCATTAACATTTTTCACCGATTTGTTTCTCGTTACGGCCAACATTATTAAGTTTATTGGCTCGTATGTAAGTTTTTTTACGTCTAATTGAGCATCCCCTTTTCTCTTGCGTTGCGCGAAACTGGGTGGAGCGACGCGGCGTCACTCGCGTCGTTTATTTCGTTCATTAATTAGCGCTACAGACTGCTCATTAGCCACAGCTTTACGCCGCACAATACCTTGCCGTACTTGCCGTAATGCCGACTAAATGTAGCGCGACGGGTGATTGAAAAGACGCCGCGGCGGGATTATCGCGGTTACAGAGGCGTTTAAACGGCTTTTTGCTACAATATAAACGAGATGGACGCGCACAAGCTGTGGTCACGTTCGCGCATACGCCCATATGACCGCGAACTTACGAGAAACGCCGAGCCGCGTTCGCCGATGAAAGTGAACGTTAACGAGGCATCTGCTACAAGGATTTCGCGGGGCAACGTTCTAAGATATGACCCACATAATTTCAAGAAGTAGTACTTAAGATTGCGGAAAAATCGCAGAAAAATCATGCGATCTTTTTCTCTCTCTCTTACTCTCAGAATGTAGAAAATTTTATTGGTATTAACTCTTTTAGAGTAGGCGGATGTATTTGTCCAAACGAAAAAACTGTCGCTAAAAGCGGATACATTCGCTCGCAAAAACTGTTGTTGCTGATTTACCCGTTCAGAATACGTTTGAGAAAAATTCAATCTCCCCGATCCAAGAATCAAATCTGAAATGCATATTGCATCTCGTATCACATTTTTATTTTCACCTCGCGCAAGTTGATTGATCGAAAAATCGCAATCTGCGAACAAAGGCGCCACGAGGTCTTCAAAGGAATCGACGAAATCGCGCGCCCGCGCGTGACTATCCGAGGGAGTTACGCGCGGTCGGACGCAATTACGAGACGCGACGATAGACGCAGCCGGACAGACGCGTAGTCATTCTTCTTGATCTCGTCCGCGGAGGGGAGAAGGCAACAAGTTTCATCCATCATCGTAGCGCGAGCTTCCCGTCTGCCGGGAGAGACTTACAGACGCGGCGCGAAGAATAGAAAACGCCAGGGATCGAGAGATTTTCTGTCGAGATCTATTGGAAGGAAGACGAGCGCGTCCGAAGAGTTGTTCGTAAGTAACTCTTGACCTCGCACACTTTTGTTATTTCACACACACTCGTCTAACACCGCGTATCTTTTGTGTGTCACCTCCTCCGAACGCCACGGGGAGCGGACACGTTCGTTCGTGAGATAAGTGGATCGATCGTGACGAGCGGTAGCTAGTTTTTAGTCTCTTCTTCAGATTGTTTTTTGTATTAAACAAATTGCTCGTACGGTGCACATTAAAATATAAATAACAGTAAGGTTTTTTCTCGAGGTTTTCACGAGTATTACTGATTAACTGGCGCGATTTCAAATGAGAGAGAGAGAGAAATTAGCGTGTAATATTCTAATATTTTACATTACTAGCACAACACAGGCGCGCGCTACGCGCACGCTATTGTTATTTTTATTTAACGTGTTGTCAGTGAACACAACCTGTCGCCGCGATGACAGATAGTATATACGTCTTATAAACCATATAATACACATATGAGAGATGTCAGAAATAACGCATGAAAATCAAACTCAAAAAATAGTGAGAGAGAGAAGTGGAAAAACAACGTGACAAGGAAAAGGGTAAAAAAGAGAATATTATATATATTATATGTAATATTCTATATCTATATATAATACACACACATACGCATATATGTGTATATATATATATATACCGTAATCACGTGACCGAAGTCAGTAACACCGCCGCGGTCGCGCGGCCGAGGTTAGTGACTCCACCGCAGTCACGCGACCGAGGTCATTGACTCCACCGCAGTCACGCGACCGAGGTCATTGACCCCTCCCCACCAAGGCCGCGCGCTCGCGGTCAATGACCCCGCCCCCACCAAGGCCGCGCGGCCGAGGTCAGTGCCCCGTCAAGGCCGCGCGGCCGAGGTCAGTGACCCCGCCAAGGCCGCGCGGCCGAGGTCAGTGACATTACTCCAGTATGTATATAATACATATAATACAATATAAAGTATAATATTATAAATATATAATAAATTATATGTATATAATATGTATTATTCGACTCCAAACGGGCACTTCTCGGTCAAAATGCCTTTTTTAATATAGGATAAGCAGGCGATCAATATTTAAATCTATTATCTAATACGATACGCATTATCTCGTTCACTTAGCTGAGGGTATATAAATTTTATAGTGACACGCGATAACGAATCTGTGTACTATAACACTCGAGTATCGTACAATGTATTGCGCCCTACCTATTAATTGCATCTATTAATTGCACGCTGATTGCGCGAGCATTCTCGAACACGATTATCGAGCTCGATTATCTGTTGCTTCGCGAAACTTTGTCCGCGATGTTACGTTCGCATTTATCGCGGGATATATCGTAGATAACTTTTTGATTTCCCCCCAATTTTTCTGAATGATTCATCTGAGACAAATCAGACCGTAACGACCGTGTATTGAATTAGTCGTAGCAAACATATAGCGCGTTTCGCGCTTCTAAATAAATGCGCCTGGCGCGAATTACGGAATCATCGAAGCGGTTTAAACACGCCGGACTGATAATCAAGATTCCAGTCGGATAAGCTTTCTTTCTCTAATAGATAAGAGATACGCTCAGCTGTTGATTAATGTTCCAAACATCGGAATGAACCGTCGGAGATCGGTTTCGTGTGCCGGGAGAGATTGTTCATTCGCATTTTTTGACATCGCGCGCGTATATTCATAATACAGTCTGACACAGATGAGTGCGCTCTTTGTGAAAAAACGGTCGTGCACCGATTGGTTGGAAGGTACTACTGCTACAAGAACGTAATTTCAAGAGGAAAAGAATTAATATACCAAGGACTATAAAAAATCTAGGCCGAGGTTTGATTTTTTTTTTAACATTATATATTATAAATTATATTATATTATAAATTATAAATTATATATTTTATGCTACGTAAAAATAACAATTAACATTAAGATGGAATTATTCTACGCTATATTTTTCTTCTCCCCTTCTAACTCGACAGAAGAAAAGGAAAAGACATTGTCTCTGTGGGAAGGGAGGGATTCCGAAAAGAGGCGATGATTTTCGTGACACGCGTGTGTCACGGGAAAAGAACGAATGATTTATAAGCCGACCTTGCGCGACGACACGCGCGCACAATGCGCACGCGGAGAGCGATAAAGCAGCGATGTAACGCTTTATGGCGTCGCGTTACAGCGCCAAGATTTATATAACGCGCGTTTGTATCTCTCTTTCACGAAGGTGACTGACCCATTTACTGTGCGCGGCGCTTGTCTCCGCGCGCCCGTGTTATCTCGCGCCGAGAAAGAGAGATCCTCCAGCTGAGCGTCGATTTCATTTTTTTCCCCCTCCTCTTATCACATGTCACAGCTGCTCGCAGGTGTGACATCAGCGAAAAAAAGACGTCCTTTGTACATCTCGAGGGGGGGAAGCGACGGTGTGCAAAGTTAGTTGAAGTATATTTAAAAAAAAACACATTAATAAACATACTTTGTACTTTGCGATTATCTTCTCACCTTTGCTTTTACAAGCGTGTAACGACTTAATATCACGTTTGATATAAACAAGTAGTTTGACGTTACGATCGTGCGTAAGGCACGCTTGAACAGAAGACACTTGGCACTTTGAAGCTCTCTCTTATTTGGATTGGAAGCGGTACTAGCAAGGCACGTGTTGATTATTACGTGTCATTCGTAATAACTGCGAGCGCATTGTATTTTAAAGCTTACGCGATGCTAATGGCTTCTGACTGACGTAATGTGTGAACGAGACCGGTAATCAGAACGCATTCAGTTTAATTATCTCTCTGTCTCTGTCTTTTTCTCTCTGCATTAATTAAATTGACACGTAATGTATCAATTGAAGTAGAACGTAATGTTGATTTAAGTAAGTTAAGACGCGATCTCACGAGTTCTCTCTCTCTCATTATTGGTTTTTTTAAACAATCGCGATATAAGATCGAAAACACAAATGTGTCGAATGTTGCGAAAATAATATTTATAGAAAAATATAATAGCAAAAAAAGAATATATGATTTTTTTTTTTTTTACTTAAGAAGATAAAGAGCTGTTTTTCTGGGAACGTACGACTTGTGCTATTTATTAATGTGAGAATTTTAGAAAATTATATGTTACGAATATAAATGAATCGTGAGGTGATAGATAGATGCGAAGGAAGATCATTATTTGTTTTTTAATTTCTCGTGCCGAATACATTTTTTTGCTAAGGTAATCAATTATTGTCAGACTTCGCACAGCGGAAGTGTATAAATTTTTATTGAAATTACATGTAGGTTTTTATGAAACGATTTGAAACAAAACTATTCGAAGTTGTTTAACCAGTTTGAGTCAAACCGGATATATATACGCTGATACACACTGATTTGATATATTTGTTTGCAAATATTTTAGTTTAATAAGATGTGGGAATATATAAAATAAATGCAAATTAGTAGGCGGTCAATGTGCCAGTAGTTTTGAGACTTTGGAAACAGTGACAAACTGTTTTTAATACGCGACACATAGTTCGCGACATTCGGTCAACATTGAAGAAGTTCTCAAAAATTTTTTATTGCATTTTTTCATTTTTAAATCAAATTACGCGAGAATCGCCTTGCTACTAGCATCTTACTAGACTTACGTATCGTGTTTCACGTTGTTTCTATTTATATTGCTCGATTTTCTCTCAAGCAACAACAAAAATGATTAAAATGACATCAATTTATGTCGCAGAGGCAGTAACGCTGATAGTTACGCAGCATTGAATATTAATTAATTAGGGAACTAAATGTTTTATTTCGAGCTATAAAGTGAGTAGTAAAACTTACAGATACGTTGTTTATAAGTAAGATGATGAGCCGTAATTACGGACGATGCATTATGGGAAAAGATCGTTCTTGAGAGAGAAGCCGGTATTTACACAGTTTGTCCGGAAAGTTCCCGGACTGATTTTTTCTAGCGCGGGTAAGCGGCGCTATCGAGCGGTCAACGCTGGAACTACTTAGTAT
>NW_018020604.1:788011-801700 GCF_002006095.1 Pseudomyrmex gracilis
TACCTTGAAGTGTAAACTTGTTTAATAAACCATATCTTTCATTTTCGATTTTTAATTCACGTAGTCCGGGAACTTTCCGGACAAACTGTGTAGATCTCCAACTGTTATTCAGGTGCAGGTTTAATTAATGCGGACGAAATATCGGGTCGGTCTTTTTCTCTTTTTTTTTCTTTTGTAATGATATGACATTATTTGCGCGATATGTTAATGAGAACATGACAAACTCGGGCGCCACATGAACGACCGTGTATCGAACTCCGTCTATACAAACAAACCTGAACCTCTCAACACACGTGGAGAAAAGCTCACGGGTTTTGTACTCGCGAAAATCTTTTATTTTTTACTAAAATGTAAACGTTTAAAGTTTTGTAACAGCTGAAATATCGCTTTCTTCTCTCTCTCTCTCTCTCTCTCTCATTTGCAAACTTAAGATGTATAGAAATTCTCTGTATTTGTTGCATAAAATTGTCATTGTGTGTGTGGCGCTTTGCCAAGTTGTTCCGGTATCTGAATCACACGAGATGTCGTGCTTTTATTTCGCTTTCGAGATCTCGAGCGTGCGCGTCTCTGTTGTCATTTTGTTCGTTACTGTTTTGTTACGCTATCGTAACTTCGTTTGCTCGGCGGATTACGTCGATGTTGTCGTCTCCCACGTCGTGGCCGCCGCGAGCTGGTTACAAATTAACGAACTCGGGGAGGACGGAGGGGCGAAACACATCTCTCACAAAGCCGCGCGCCGTATTCACGCGTGTCCGCTCTAAACGAGCAGACGAATGTGCGTCTCCCCGCCGAAGTTTTACTGCGCCTTAATCTCCCGAGGAATTTCCTTTCGTCGCGGCCACCAATGGGCATTGTGTTCTCGGAATTAATTCTCTCCACGCATAAATATCATCGTCACGTACGTATCTAATATTGATTTCAACGATGTAAAAAAAAAAAAATAAAAATAAAATCTCGATTTTTATCTCCGCTACGAAATCTTTCAACACGCGATTGATCCACGCGTCAAAGCGAAGTGGCGAATTTTAATTTCTGATTCGCATTCAAATTTTTATCGAAGCAAGTAATTGCTTTTCATGTTAATCATCCAAACTCACACGCGCGCGCGCGCACTGCTATCGGCGATCTCCCATAAATTTTGCGCGCGATCGTCCTGTCCGTTTCTATCCTCGGTCTTGTCTCTGATGATAACGCGTTATAGTTTCTGCGAATAAACCTCTCGCACACGCACGCATACACACACACACACACACACACACATAATCGTGTGAGCATCCCGGTCTTGGCTCCTCATCGTAGCGGAAGAGAATCACCTCGGGAGTGGATCTTGCGCTGGCGGGCAGCAGCATTCGCTATTTACATAAATCACGCGCATCCTGCGCGTCTTCGCCAGAAGCGACGAAACTAAGAACGAGTGACTAACGGCGTCGAGATCCGTTTGTTCGTCCGGAGCTCCTCCGGTGGCGTCTAAATCATCGTGTCGGAAGATTATAATCAACGAACATGTCGATGATTTTTGAACGGGGCGTAGTCGAAAACTGTTACAGACAATGGCGCGTCTTACAAGGAATCGGTTTCCAATCGCTGTCGGAATTCGAACACGCGGTTTCGCTTACATGAGATTATCGGGTCGGGTCGCGCCCCGGTCGGAAAAATCTTCGATGGGTGTGTGAGTTTGAATGCGATGGGGTTTTCGGTGCGTCGACACGAAGCGCGAATATATTCGACGAGAAATAAAACTTGTCCAATAAAAATATTCTATACGATTGATACATTGTATGTAGACGCTAATAGTGTGTGAGTCGTGATTGATCGAACTTGTCGACTTCCTTTTGATATTCTTGCGAAAAGAATTTTTATTACAGTTTATGCAAATGCGCAATTGTGATTTATTTATTCGCAAATAAATTTATTCGCAAACAAGCGAAATTCAATGGAATCAAGATAGAACTTGCCGACTTGATATCCTTGTGAGAAAAATGTTTATTTCAGCATTTATGCAAATACCGATTTTGATATATTCGCAGACTACAATACAAGCGAAGTTCGATAATTAAAAACTCGCGCGGGCTCTACGTTGTATTCACCTTGGTCTACGATTTGCGGGCGTCATTCACGCGCGGGAGACTTGGCCTGCATGCAGGCTTCGAAACATGAGGCGAGAGTGCAGCAACAGCGACGAGTATATACTCGTGACTGGTTCGGAGTTCCTAATGACGACGCGAAACAAATATCCGCGCGCATGACTAATGGATTAATTATCTCGCAATTTTATCGCGAATAGCGAATCTCGGACTCGTCGTCGTAAAGTCTTTTAACGTGGCGATATCGCACGCGAGAATTTAAACTTGCGGCTCCGCCTGATTACGCCGAAAGAACGTAATAACGCCGACTCGTTAAAACTCACGGCGTCGTAACTCAGGAGAGGCATAAAGTGCCAACTCTATTGTTTCGTGACTTATGTTCGGAGTATTCGCGCAAAACGCGCCTCTATATTATCGCTGTGTTTGCTCTTCCGCGGCGTTGAACGTCTCGGCGTTAGAAAATGTATACGAAATAAATGTTATAGCGCCGCCGCGATAAAGAACCGTGTCGTTCCTTCTCGCGCCAACACGCCGCGGATTAGCATCTCGTTACCTCGGTTATCACGGTGAGCGGAAATAAGCGGCGAGATTGGAAAAGAATTATAATGCTCGTCGCGCGTTTCGCGGATTCGAGTTAATGCCGCCGCGCTATTAATCGCGGCGATTAATGATCCGCCGGCTTGCTGATTTTATTATTTTTGTCGTCGCGTGTTGATCACGCGCACGTTTATGTGTTTTACTTCCGTTGTTTTTCTTTCTCGAAAAATACGATTCTTGTTTTTTTTTATTTTTATAATCGTTCGAAGATCATGCTTCATCTCGTCTTAACTCCAATTCTCGCTGTTCTTTGATCCTTAGATATCACTTGTTTACGTAAGATCTCAATGTTTAATGTTTTCTTTTTCTTTAACTCTTCAACGATCAAAGAATGACCGATCGCGAGAAATAAACATTAAAAATATCGCAACATTATCAGTTTTTGTTCTTCAATTTTATCACCTTTTAGACTTGATTTTTTGGATTTTTAAGACTTGTTAAATATTCGTAAATTTCATTAAAATTCTTAACTTCAGAACTAGTTTTTTATATTTACGTCTCCACATCAGTATTCAATTGGGCAATCGCTGATGCAAACTTTTGATCGCAGCCAAACTCCTCAATGGCAAGGTCTTTGGCGTCGACGTTATTAAGGTCAAAGACAGAGCGAGGGTCTGCTGCCGACTTGCTCCGATCTCCGCGTTCGGAGTATCGCTATCATATACAGAAATTATGATAATCGCAATCTGGATCGATATTCGAGGTGAAAACGCGAAGATATCATTAACGCCTGCGATTGACGTTGGCTGAAGAAGCAATTATTTTACTTGATGCTCGAAATATGTCGATTTAATATATTAATATTATTTTGCATCGATTATTAAATTAATGTAAAATCACACTATGATTATAAGACATTGGTTGTTGGAGAAGTTGTTGGAGAAATCACAGTTGCACCGATCATTATCATTGCGAATGCAATTTAGGCTTTACGCTTGATTAAGCAGCCGGAGTAGACGGATGGATAGATAAAAACTAAAAAAATCTCATTACTCATGCTCTCTTATCTTTAAACACCAACGATTAGGCAATAAGAACGGTAATAAAAGATAATGGCACCGCTCGGTGTGGGCTATTAAGTCTAAAAGGTGATAAAAAAATTGGAATACAAAATATACGATAATGTTGCGATATTTTAAATGTTTATTTCTCGCGATCGGTCATTCTCGATCGTCAAAGAGTTAAAAAAAAAAAAACCGCACACATGTGAAAGTAGTGGAGGTACACAAGTAATAAATATTTTACACAATACACAAATTCATACAGCAAATAATTTATTGTATTTGTATCAAAATTTTTTTTAGTAGACGGATGCAAACTAAAAAACCTTCGCTCGCGCGCTTGAAGATGTTTTTACGTTTACTTCGTCGCAAAATGTAATTCGGTTTTTTGCGAACGCGGCAGTTTAACGAAAGAAAAGAAGTTTCTCACTCGAGTCGCGAATGACAGAGGAAATCTCTTCTCTGACACGGAGCCGCTTTGAGAGAATAATGACGTGTGTATTTTTGCGCGCGATAGAAATTGTAGAGCCGGAATAGTTCGTAGGGCACGTAATGATTGGCGATATCGGTGGTTGAATCGGAAATTACACAGCCGCACGGGGCCGGTACGTAAGACATAGTTGAGCGTATGCTCGAAACGCCGGCTTTACTGTTGTTGTTGTTGCACGAAGCTCCGTAATTATTTGCGATTAAGGGAATTGGATAGCGTATTATTATAGACGGCCGCGATTTCATGCCGCGAGTCGCGATGTCTGTCGATAAGAGAAGCTATACGGCGCGTAAAAAATTTCCCGGCACGGTAAATTGGAGGCAAACGCGGTGGACAAGCCAAACGAAATAAATGCCGCGAGTTTTAGTTTTTTTTTTTTATTTTTTTTATTTGCCTGATTACAAAACTTTAATACATTCTACTTGTGCATTTGTCTACGCGATTGCAGCTATAATTCACATCAAGTGGCGTGGTAAATTTCCGGATAGCGGCGTACAGTCAGAAATGCAAAACGCATAAAAATCAAACTCGAGAAATAGTGACAGGGAGAAAAAACAACACGTGACTTTACTCTGGCCACGTGTCTTTGAAAATGTGACTAAAATAAAGTCACGTGACTTTAGTCACCTGTTGTTTTTTTTTTTTTTTTTACTTCACAATCTCTGATTTACATAGCTTTATATTGTTGTTTGTCTCTTTCCCTCTTGATCTATGAGCGACGCGCAGTGAAATCTTTCGGCGGATCTCCGGATTCTCATCTCTTCGTTTGGGCGTGGGACGGAAAATGAGGGTAAGTTTGGATAAGTAAGGTTGAATGGCGTGGAAATGAGGTTTGAAATATTGGTTTGAATTGTAACAATAAACACGCCAACATAATAACAACGAGGAAGTTGCGCGTTGCGAGTCGCCGTGCTCGCGCAAAGGCACGAGGAGGCAAGCAACAAGCACACGCCGAAGAATTACTTCGGAACGGGCGTGTCTAGAACTGGTTCTTCGAGAGTACAACAATACCGCATACTCTCTCGTGTTTCGTGAATGCGACCGGAAAACTACTGTGTGCCGTGTATTTTCACGTGATATTGAAATCAGGTTAAAAAAAAAAAAAATAAAATAAAATAACTGGGTATAATTGCAAGAGAGTAGAATATCACTCGCAATCTCTTTTTAGCAATTTCCACGCTCAAATAATCCGTCGCGGGAGTTTATCGATTTTTTTACGGCAATTTTCAATTTTCTCGCGGAGCAAGACAAATTTACGACGTTCTAATTAGCGGTATAAAACGCACATCTCCATGTCGAAAATCCAGTGCTGTAAAACACATCAGTTTGAATGCTACCCTTATCTTATGCACCGAGCATTAAACGATGTGTTTACCTCGTCAGGACTAGTTCTCTCTTCGCAGCAACCAGCGTCAAATTTACACCGGATTAGCATGCACGCGTTAAGAAACGTTTGGCGAGCGAGCAAGCAACTGTATTACGAGACCTTCGACTCGGCTTCTGCTCCGGTTTGCTCGAAGTATCCGGCGTTCGCCCGCCTTTCTTTCGAAGCGGGAAAAACAGACGATTGGCGCTTCTATATTCGATCGAGATACTCTTCAAAGAACACAAAGCACACAGCGAAACGTGCGAAATATTTTTTACTATACACGTTTTTAGAAAAATTGATTCTCTTTTGAAATGTTAAATTGTTTATATTTTATTTTTCCATGTTTTATATGTAGTTTACTATTTTAACTAAGGGGCTAGATTTGCTTTAAATAAAACGAAGCCTCAGTTTACGAGATCTAACGAACGAGACGAAGTGCTTCTTCATCTGTTCATTGAATTTTTGAAGAATTCAAAGGAAACAAAACGGCAAAGGTCTTCAGACAGGAAAACGCGTATTTGCCGGCGGGTTCGTTCAACCTCCTTTGATGCTCATCGCGACTCGCGAGCAATTGGCAGTTTACTTAATCAGTTCGCGAGGGGAGTAATTAGTCACTAATTAATAGTACGCGGGCAGGAGAAGGGAGCGAAGGGGACGAATAATTGCCGTTTCCCATAGACGATAGGCATCGGAAATACCTCGGGATACGATCGGCGAGGGCCTCTCGCAAGTTAAACCGCGGGAGACGCGCGAGCGAGCGCGCGCGCGCACGCGGCGCAGCGCTAGGAACGTGGCGTTGCGAGGAATGCGTTTTGTTTAGCGGCAAATTGGGCTGGGAATCGTCGGATTATGCGCTACACGAGTTTCGTTACACGGCTCGTTAACGTAAATAAGTGCGCCGTGAAATGGCCGCGGCGGGATACGCAGACGTCCCGCGCGATACACAAAACGCGGAAATGTGCAGCGCGTGGAGTGGAAAAGGCGTTTGTTTTTATCGTCGACTTCCCGCATTGTTGCATAAATTAATCGTTCGTTGAAAGGTGGATGTGTGCCGTACATAATTTCATTCTTTCAGATGTTTTTCTGACGTTTTTCTGACATGGAATAACAATGCCAATCTTGCATTTATTGTCGTATGCGAAACTGTTTTGAATACACTTTATCTTGATCCGTCTCGGCGGTGATGCTGAAGTGGAATTTAAAATGTTTCTCGTGCATTCATGTGATATATGTCGATACAAAAGTAGACATTTTTTTTGGGAGTTTGTGATATTAAAAAAAATGTTAATATTGCAGCGTAAAAATATTTGTTTATTAACAAGAACTCGAAAAAAATTAGATACATACATATATTTTTTTTAAATACAAATGTTATTAGAGAAATGATTTAAAAAATTAATATGTTGTAAGTATTTTTATTTTATTTAACAAAAAGTATTTTTATTAAACAATTTGAAATTTTTCTCAAAAGAAACGTATGAATTTTTATCGGGAAACTTGGTTGAAGAAAATATGCGAAATTGTTTTAAACGCACAATTTATCTTGATCTATCTCGGCAGTCGTGCAAGTGCAAGGAATTTGAAGTGTTTCTCGTACGTGTTTAAGTGTACTCCAAAACAAACGTTATGCGCGCATTCGTTCTCGTTCGAGGTCTAGATTTCGCAGAGCGAATAGGTATTTCCATTGCAGAGCACAGAGAAAAAACAATTGCGTGCAGTTAATGACGCAATCGTCGAAGGGTAACCGCGTGGAGATACAAGAAACACCGCGTCGAGAGATCGCAATGACAAAATACATACATCGCATCTATTTCGCTTATCGATCGTATCTAATTAAAAAAATTGTGTAATTGTCGCCGCTGAATCGTGTGAAACGCTTTTGCTTTTACGTTACGTTGTATTGATGCCGCATCTCTTTTCGCAAACTTATTGACGCGCGTTATCATATTTTCCGGCCTACTTACCTTTCTTGATTTTTGTGATGCTATCGCGATTCGATTTTCTCGAAAATCCTCTCAATATTCGATCACCGCGAACATAAAATAAATCGCGTTTTTCAGTTCATGTTTCTTAAAAGTCTCTCGATTCTCTCGACGATCGTGAGAGATCCCTTTCTTTTCAACACTTGCACACACAATACACTCGTCGCGGAGAGGAAACTGTTGTCACTAACTGCGATTTCGCGGTTTCGCACACTCGCTTTCACCGTCGCGGAACGACGGTCCACCGGAGATCGCGACAATCAAAATCGCCGGAAGCGAAACTCTCGGCTACAACTTCACCGCGTGCGTTTTCAATGGGTTGCATCCGTGCGGTAAAAAAGGAAGGAAAAAGGTAGCTGGAAGAAGTTCGATCGAGACGATTGTTGTTACGTAACTCGCGCGCGACTCAAAAATATCTCGCATACCTCCAATATCGAATTCCTTCGAGTGAAATTTATGAAATGCTCCGCGTGGCTTCCCGATTAAAAATCTCCCGACAAGATCGATAATTATTATTACTCGCGATAATTAATACTCGTGTGTCCCGAACGTTACATTATACGCTTATAAAATATTAAATAGTTACTTTTTTTTTTTTTTTCGATACTGCGTGTGTGCATTAATTACAGTCAGCTGATTATCATCTGTCGCACGATGCGCGACCCGTTTAGAAATATACGAAATAGATAGTTATTTGCGATAAAAAAAAAAAAAAATTATTTACCGCGCGTTATTTAATGCGCGTATCGTAATGATGAACTAAAATATACAACGGAAGCAGAGAAGCAGTTACATTGAGAGATTTTAATGTATTTTAAAAAATTTGATTACATTTGATTATACAGAGCGTATATTATAATTCGAGAATCTAAAACGATCGTAAAAGATTAGATAAAAATTAATCTCGAGAGAGAGTCGCCCATCTCCAAAAAGAATCACCTGAACATCGTCAAATATCTTTCACGCAGTCTGCAATCTGTTGAAAAAAGATGTACGCGTACGTCTAATTTACATACATTTTAAATAAAACCTCGCGTTCACCATCTTCACTACATCACCAACTGTATTTTCGCTATCGAAAGAAGAAGCAGCGATTGATCACGAAGATGCGCCGCCGATTGATGAAACGAACGAGGGAAATCGTTTCGATGACGCGCACCGGAAATCGAAAATCGAGACGATCGATCGTTCATCACCAGGAGGAACCGCCGGGAATTGAACGACGTCTCGCGCGTTTACTCGCGCTCGAGGCGACAATGCGCGCGTTCGCTATCAGCGCGCCAGGTGTCGTGTGATTAGAATAAGAAGGTCTTATCAGCGTGAACGTACACGGGGTACTGAACCGCGAAGCGGGGTATATCCAGTGCCCGTTCCCGGGCCCCTCCTTCGTCATGCGTACCACCGAGTGGAGGGACAGACAGGTGCCTCCGTGCTTGCTTCTGTCTATCTGTCTGAGGCCGCTGCCTTGGCCGCTTACTCGCGTTTGCACCGCGACTGAAGCAACGCCGCGTCCGTGTCATAAAAGGGTCATTCAATGAACCTTGTGAGGATTAACGTCTATAAAAGAAACAAAGGTTTACAAAAGACGCACGTTTAATATTAGAAAGTTATGCATTTTTGCATATTTTCAACATATTGGATGAAATATTGTTTGTTTTGCAATGTTAATCTTTTTGTTGATTTTTCTCATCCGTTTGTTAACGACGGCAATGTTGGAAGAAAAGGAAAGAGATCGTGTGCCTCTTGATTGTAAGTATTTATAATTGCGGATACCTAACGAGTTATGTGAATTAATTTGTCTGTTAAGAATATGTGAAATTTATACAATTACGCAGTTGTTGAGTTTCACAGGAGTTCGTCGGTGGCACAAATCGGTTCAAATTTTATTTTCGCTGAAAAAAATTAATACATTTGAATTATTCGTCGCAATTTAACGTCGATTGCTATAGTTCTGATCGGCGCAAGCTTGATCTCGGACATCGCACCATTTAAGATCTCCCGATATGACATATTTCACGGTTTTTTACTACTTCCAGTTCTTATTGTCACAGTTTGCGAGATAAAAAAATGACAAAACTGGAAATAAAAATAATTCCCAGCCGATTCGTTAGCTAACGGGAACGGCGAGGGAGCAACGTACGAATGTGCAAATCGCTTCTCGCGCACATTTTGCCTTACGGTTGCGTTTGATGGAAACGAAGCGAAATGAACGGAAGACAGGACCTGAAACTGAGAGATGACGGCGTCGTCTGTTATAGCAAATTATCCGTTTAAGACCGAAATAAACTGAAATGAGACGAACGAACGTACTGGAATGTGTGCTCGCTCCTTTAAAATGCAGGCGCGTACGGGACGGGTCGGAGTGCTTAACGCACTCAAACACGTGTGATGCAATTACCAATCGTTTTCGAACAACTTAGCCGCCCTTATCCGCAATTTTCGCAACCGAGAGCTGTGTGAGCGCATCATGAGATGCGAAAAAAAAAAAAAAACCCCAATCTTTTCGACGCCAATGTTGTGTAAAAGTTGTTGTTTGGTAGAAGTGAAAAAGCGACGTGTCGAAACGCCGCGGCAAGCAAATTGGAAAACTCGTTAAAGGAAAGGAACTCATCCTTCCAAGGAACGTCACCTTAACATCCCCGATTTCTGAATGCGCGAACTGACTGATTTCGAACGCTCGCGCGTCACATTTTTCACACTCGTTACTCATTCTCTTGCTTAGGGTTGCGCCTTCTGACAAGCGTTACGGCATATAAATCAATATCCATCAGGTAATAATTGCACGCCGCGGAAGGAGAATCTCTCTCCGCGCGCGAGGCCCCGGCCGGCGCGCGGAGAGAGATTCTCGCTCATTCTGACGCGGCAAATGAAGCGCACCTGTTCTCACACACTCGCACGCAACGAGAACGCGCAAGGGGCACGTAAGCCGGGGCCGAGCGCGGCCTTATTATCCTCATTTCAAGTCCCGTCGTACGAGTCACGCCAAGAGATAAACCTGTTATATCTTTTCCGGATCTGGTTCCGCGACGGTAAGCGCGTATGCGAGCGGCGGCGCACATTAAACAATTGGAATTTATAACGCACGAGCGAGCGCGCGGGGAGGGCTGTCGTACGTGATTTTTTCACGCGAGCGCGCGTTTCCACAAACACGCGCGCGTACACGCACACGCATACACACACACACACACATACAAAACCCCGGCGTCGCCGCGTCGCGCGCGTTTTCCTCTCTATCGGTCATTAATTCGTAATTGTGCAAAGCGACGTAGCGCTTGAATGACACTCTCGAATCGATAATTAGATGCCGCGTGCCCGCTGCCGCTTTCTGTTTCCGTTACTCAATAGAAACGCGTGTGTTTCTCTTCTGCTTTTTCTCTTACACTCCTCGTGCGTTTTAAATGAGAAAAGTATACGCCTGAATATTTCAAACGGGAAAGCTAAAGAGATATTTAAAAAATTGCAGTCGAAAGAAATAGAAACGAAACTTTGCAACAAGCGCTGTAAACGAGACGTTTTGTTGGGTTCGTCCTCTTTTTTTCACTGTGTGTAAAATTGAAAAAAAAAATTCACACAATTGCAAATAATTTAAAGAACTCCCCGAGGATTCTTCGGAGAAGCGACGAGGATCTGGAAAAGAATTTCCAACAAACGTGAAATGTTACCTCGAGTTATGCAATTCGCGGAACGAGCTAATGCAAATGCTATCGAACTCTCGCGTTCGTTCGAAATTCTTTTTCTTCTACTTTCTGGGCGTTACGATTTATCTGACCGGCTTAACGACCGCCGCGAGAAACACGGCAGTTCTCGTTTCGGTCGGTGAGATGCGTCTCTCGCGGTGTGTTCCAGTTGCCGGTATCGGCGTCGATTGTCCGGTAGGCGGCTAATAGCCGCCTCACGTTAGGAATAATAATGGGGGCCAAACGTATCGGGTGTCAGCCGAAAAGATCCAGCACCCTGAGGCCTCTCTTTCTCTTTCTTTGTCTCTCTCTCTCTTCGAGCCTCTTCCAGCGACAGAGCGGCACGTCAAAGCGAATTCTCCTGCCTATCGCGTAATATTATCGTGATTTACGATGTGCTATAATTTTAATGCAATTTAATGTATTAATCATCGCGAGATGCAACTCTGTTCTCGTTATAGAACTCTCGTGTAAGAGAGCTCTCGGACGAGTCTTCACAGACAAGGTAGTTCGCCAAGTTTTTCACATCTCATTGCTTTTTTTTCGAATATAATGAAGACCGAGATATACTTATAAAGAGTTTTACTAAAACTGACAGTGCGGGAGGTTTATTTTTTCAAAATTGTTATTTTTACAAATTCCAACGGACCTCTGAGATTTCGTTATCCCGCGGCGAGTTAATAGCCACGTCACGGCGAGGATAATAAGAGCGGTCAGATATTAAATGTCGGTCAAGAAGGCGGCGGCGGCCGTATGTTTTTCTCGTTTCGAAAAGTGTCCGAGCGACATGCGGGGTCTCTCATCTTGAGAAATGATTAGAGATTGTTTCGGATTAAATTCGGTGTCTCGAAAGTGTGTATGTTCGATCTAGATGACGTACATACACACGCTAGATGTGCGCGTTCTTTGTGAAGACAACAGGAACGACAAAAGCTACGGTTGTCGATTTAATGCAATTTTCGATTGTATAATTATCGTTATATTCAGTTATATGTTTTTATATATGTGCGTGTGTACATTTGCAGAGAAGACAAGACGCAATGATAAGCTCAAGCTGTTTAATAGGGCAATTAAAGTTGTACGAAAAGTTTTTACGACAGCATCGCGAGCAGAACGCGAGATGTGTAGCTCGGAAGAAGAAGCGAGTTTATTTTCTGCGCGTCATATTAACGGAGTGAAATATCTCGAAGCTATCAACCGCAAACTCTAGCTCGCCTGTCACTCCCTTCGTGCAGTAGGTTTGCATCTCGCGAGCGCATCTCTCTCGTCGTATCTGCCGTCCGTCACGTCGTTTCAAAAAAGAAAGAACAACGCGTTTACGGTCGTTAATCCTACTATTTTTTTATATACGTTTATACATACTGCTTATCAACTACCGGCGGTGGCTGGTAGCTTTCTACCTGCTCGGGAATTTGTTTCCTTGACGTCTCCGACAGTATAACAAAGGTTATGTCTCGGGATTCACAAATTGACAACCATTGTGAAATATCTCTCTTTTGCATCAACTTCAACAAATAAATGTATTAAAGATTTATGTACGTCGATTACACAATCATACGATTCGATTTGATACTTTTCGTCTTTTTAATTTTACTCATGGCGATCTACCGTTAGCTTTGGAATTGTTATAATTTAGCAAATCTACAATATATACATGAAAACATGAAAATAATAAATTAATAAGTTTCAATATTAATAATTTCGAAATTGGAATATTGAAATAAAATTACGTTTCCATTGCTCGCAAATATTAATATATTTATTACTCTTAAATATTATATAATTATTTATTTTACTTTGTTGTTATTTAACTTATCAATAATCGATCAGATCACAGCACTTTTATTTATTATCGAAAGATAACCGGTTCTCTACTTGCAGTATTTTTCGCACGGTTTGAATTCATACTGAAGTATAGTTTACCTGGTATTTAGTGTTTTAGCCAAGACTCAAACCACTGGCACGGGCTGGAGGGGTCATGGCTCGGGTATGATCCCTGGACCCAGCCTCCATTAGGGGGTTGCTTGGTCGCGGGAGGGGATGCGCATATAGTATATTAACCTGACTTCGGTCACGAAGGGCGGGGACTTGGGGTGGCAAGTTGGGGAACTTGCCACGCTATTGCACAAGTCCCCAGGGAAGGGCGGCCTGAAGAGAGCTATGGCCCTCTCTTCTTGCCGCAACCCCAAATGGCAACGATGAGTGGGAGCGTTGTCCTTTGGGGGCACGCTTGGGACTTGGGGGGGCCTGGTGATGAAATAGCCTCTCGGCTGCCACAGGCTCCCTCACAAAGTCCGGTGGAGGCCATTGAGGGGTTTTAGTGGGTGCGAGTCCCACACTCCCCGCCCAAATCCCCACGGGGCGGGGGTGCATAACGCATTTCCCCTCATAAAATCCGGTGGAGGCCATTGAGGGGTTTTAGTGGGTGCGAGTCCCACACTCCCCGCCCAAATCCCCACGGGGCGGGGGTGCATAACGCATTTCCCCTC
>NW_018020604.1:802440-813149 GCF_002006095.1 Pseudomyrmex gracilis
ATAGTATATATATATATATAATATTATATTATATTATAAATATTGTATTATAGTACTGTGGTAAAGGTTTAAATGTTCGAAATTTTATTCTACAATACATGTATATTTATTTTTGTATTTTTATAAGAGACATATAATATATTCAATAGTACAGTTCGATCTTTTTTTTTTAACAATTTCACAACAAATTCTCGAACATCACATTGAGATATGTTCAATAATACATTTTATAATATTTTTAACAGACAAGATTTATCGTATGTATTGAGAATTTCTAAAAATTACCTTATTGCCAAATTTTATGACAAAAGCCGTCAAATTATTCGTTGGTCCCACAATGACTAAACTCGTTGCTTTAAATCGTTATTAACTCTTCGATAACTAGCGAACTCAGGGTCATTTATTTACAGCACAAGTTTTACTTTTTGAAGTTTTTATTTTTCTACGGATTAAAGAGTTGCAAATTTTATTTTTATTATCGTGTCTAAGTAACAGATAAAAAATGATCCTAAGTTTGCTTGTCAGAGTTACACACACATTGTTTGATACATTTCAATATAAAATAATACAAATGGCTAACTTATCTGGTCGAAAAAAATGCAAACTTGCATAAAATGGTTGAGATTAGTTAACACATTAAACTGTTGTGTTATACTTTTTTCTGTAATACTTGCGTAAATATTTAAACATCTATATATAATTCACAATTATCTATTTTGCGTGTAGACACCCAACGATATAACATGGCGCAACAATTTGAACAATTAGTTAAATTCACTGTTCTTTTTAGGATTCCAGCACTGATCTACACATTTTTGTTTCTTTTTTTTTTTTTTTGTCAAGCTATTCCTTGATTACCTCTAGTACTATTATTGTCTCTGTTGCAGCATAACGTTTACAGCAAGTATTGTAGCGCACATATACATGTCACATGTATTCGCTATAGTGTAATCGTTTCTAACTTACTCGGTTTTAAGAGAAACATAAATACAATAATATTGTTTTTTGTACGATTTTAACAATAGAGTTATATTACAGAATCGCGTAATTAAAATTCTAAAACCTAGAAGTAAGAAGTTGTAACAAGAAAAACATAATACATATATATATATATATATATATATATATATATATATATGTTTTTTTTATAATGAACACATTTATAATCATCAATATTTATATATTAATGTATGTACAACACTTGTTCAATATCTTACATACACTTTCAACATGCACGGCGATTGTATTATAATTTTTCGCGCGAACGTTTGAAAATATATACATAAATATTTCGGCGGG
Source organism: Pseudomyrmex gracilis (assembly GCF_002006095.1). Classification (NCBI taxonomy): domain Eukaryota; kingdom Metazoa; phylum Arthropoda; class Insecta; order Hymenoptera; family Formicidae; genus Pseudomyrmex; species Pseudomyrmex gracilis. The sequence goes on from NW_018020604.1 coordinate 803,740, forward strand.
ATGTTCATATCAGTGTGTAAAATATGTAAATTACTTTAAAAATAATTTTTGTAGAAAAATAGACGGATCATCTTTATCTCAATTTTAAAACATGAATCAGTTAAACAGTCGCAACTTAATTCGCGCGCGAATGTACGATTTTTCACGTCTGTATTAGTAAATAATCAAGACATACGATTCAAAGTTAAGAATTTCTAATTAAGAATCTATGCACGTAGAATCATACGTCAGAGACATACTTCGCACCTGCAAGATCGCGACTTTCTCGGCGCACGAATGTTTTCTTGGTCGACGCAAGTTACATAATTTTCTTTTGTTTGAGTTTTGCACGCAAGAAGAATGGACTTCGCGCGAGCCATATTTAACAGCGTCTATTTTCTAACAAAAACAAAAGAAAACAACACATCATCACCATCGGCTAAATCGGTGAAGCTTAAGTACTTGGTTTTATTATACGAATGTATCAATTCGCATAATTAGAAGATGTAATTAAGCCGTGTTGTCACCTCAAATATCGCTCTCACATCTCTATCGTAGCCACAACTTGACCAGAAATGTCAGAAATCGCATTTATATATTACTCAACATGTGTTTTTGCAATGACAACAAATGTATGACTTTCACCACACAATAATCTTACTTACAAGGATATTGTCTAAAGTGTTCGCACAGTAACACATTGATTGTGCGCCAGCAAAAGTAGCACAAGGCGACGCGTAATACTGTATTACACCTCATTCCGTTAACACGACTCTCAGCAGCCTGTTGTCGTCGTCTTCTGATTCTCAGCAATTATTTAAAAAACACATTTTTCCAATCAATCCACTTCTCTCACATGTGTAACAACATATTCCTAATCTCTTATTAATTAATCCCACGCGTGCTATTAAAGAACAAAACAAATTGATCTACAAAATAAAAGAATTTCTGTTTTTAAAGTAGCGCTCAACGATTTGAAATTCTCTTCTTAACTTTACTCGTCGATTTTGGTCGTATTTGGTCTTCTGATCTTCTTTCTCTTGAAACCGATGAAAGGGAAAAAAAACTTACGAAGTTAAGATTGGGTGCAAGTGGCGGGGACCAGGGATCTACAACCGCGAGCTATTTGCGCGCGCCATCACTTCGAAACCGAGTGCTCTTCGAGAACCTCGTTGGCTCTCAGCTTGATCTCCTTCCAGGAATATTGTATGTCCTTGCTCTCGCTGAAACGAGAGCAAACGGCGAATCGCAGAAAGTACGTGTCTTTGATCTTAGACGGTACGAGATGAATGTTTCCGGCGCCGTTGATTTTCTTCAAGAGAGCTTCGTTGAGCTCGTTGGAACCCTAAGTGGTGTGTCACGCATCTTAGAATGTTCTTTTTTTTTTTCAAATATCTTTTTCAATCAAATAAAAACCATGTGCAAAACTAGTTTTAAATATTTCAGAAGGGAGAGAGAGAGAGAGAGGAGTGATCGACTTACTTTTAGGCGGAAACAAACGAGTCCCATGAGAACGTCGCCGACGATTTCGAAGCGAGGATCGGTGAGAACTAACGCTTCGAATTCGTGCGCCTGAGCGATGTGTTTTCTAATGAACTTTTGTAGATTCTCCACGCCATAGAGTCTCAGTACGAACCAGAGCTTCAGTGCTCGGAATCTACGTCCGAGTGGAATCTGCCAGTGCTACGATAACAACGCGCAAATTAATTCACAAAGAGTCAACATTCGCCAACATACAAAATTTTTATCGGTCAAGATTTTGAAAGTAATGCGAGCGACTTTTAATTACCCTGTAATCCGGCGCCGACCCCTGCATGTCGTGCTTTAGATACAGAGGATCGACATTGAAAGCGTTGATGACGTAGGTCGGGTCTTTGAGCCACATGGCGGAGCAATCAAAGTTAACCAGCATCCATTTGTGGGGATTAAAATTAAACGAGTCCGCCAGCTCGATGCCTTTCATCAAGTATCGAAATTCCGGACAAATAAAGGAAGATCCTATTAAATGAAATAAGAAATTGTGAATTTTCTCTTCTTTCTTGGAAAAGGAAAAGAAATCAATACTTTTGTATTAGCATAAAAAAAAAAAAAAAAAAAATAATAATAATAATAAATTATACCCGCGTAAGCAGCGTCCACGTGCAACCAAATGTCCTCGCGAGTCGTCACGATGCCCATTTCGTCGAGACGATCAAATGCGCAAGAAACGGTGGTCCCTAAGGTCGCGACTGCCTGAAGAAAAAAAAGTACAACAGATATACAAATTGTTCCGATCGTATTATTTCTGTCATTAAAAAGTAATATATATTTAGTGGATAGTTTATTTTTTTTTTTTTATTTCTCGATCCGATATGAAATGATTTTAAATTGAATAGGAGAACAAGAAGAGAGAAAGGAGAGATTGATTGAGATTAGACTTACGTAAAACGGTATAAATCCGTGCTCTTTATCCTTTCGGATTGCTTCGGCCAACGAATCACCGCACAATCTATATTTGTCATCTACTTCCAATTGTCTGAACTGCACTCCACCAAGAAGTCCGGCGCGCTCGACCGAGCTGTGCGCTTGGCCTGAAAACATAATATTTTGTGACGCTATTATAATCGTAATTAAGAGTTCTAATCTAATAACAATTACTGTTATAAATACGAGTGCTTTACAAAAACGATCATATAATTTCGTTAAGAATATTATTTCTTTGAAAGAGAGAGAGAGAAGTTTTACCAATTACAAAATTTAGAAATCTGTGTAAATATCTTATCGCTAAATCTTATCAATAAAACGTGAAATGTTTTTTTTTCGGATTATGGTGAAAGATTTTTATTGCTTCATTTTTTTCATTGACAGCAACAAGATCGTTCTGGCAATAGACAAATAAAAAATCTTCTTTGTCTCGGCTTAGAACAATAGCGGCTGCATGTATATTGCGAGTGAAGTGCTGTTTCTGATGATGAAAAATAACTCAGTCATTATTCGACGTATCGAGAGATAAATTGTTAGAATATTTTTTTTTTTTTTTTTTGTTCGATAAAACGCGTCGCAAAAATTATTGTAGGAGTTGAGAATGGGAGAGAAGGTTCAGTCTGAAATATAACTGGAGCGGTTATTACGAGTTGCCATGGCGACAAAGTGCTGCTTGATGAAGTGCCGTGAACCCCCATACTCACCCTCTATCACTCCAACCCTCTCGTCTCCTCTCTATTCACGTGCTTGTGCACTGATTGTGCGCCCGGTCACTAAAAGCGACCGGACACTTTTCAGTATTACGTCAATGAGCGAAACGCAACGAATACGAACGAAAAATCAAGTATTCGCAAGTAAGCGACGCGAACACATTAACGCGACAGAATTACGAAACATATAAATGATTGATTAAAAATGTCAATAAATTAACGAACATATTTTTTTACTCTATAAAATATCTATTATATTTACACACACGTATATATATATATATGTTAGACTGATATTTTTAATTGTCTTCAATTCGAACGTGTATGTGACTCGCATGGCTCATTTAACTCTCATCGAGATATATGTCACAGTTCAAATGTCTATTAAATCCGCTGAACTCCACGCAACAGTTGACGCGCACGTCGTTGTTTCTTTGCATGATAACGATACTCAAGAATAATTTTATAATTATAGTAACGTGTGCGATCTCGACTCTTATATCGTCAAAAACGTGCGTGCTGTGTAAATTATTTGACGCGAATAATCGGCTTAAATTTTCTCGAGAGTTTTTACATTTTTATATTAAATGGTATTAAATAAATAAATTATACTCACAGGAACAGTATGCGACTAGTTTGCTGATGATCTCGCTATCCGTCCAATCGGGATGCTGTTCTTTAATTTGCTTTATTTTTCTAGCCTTTGCTCCCAGTAACGCCACTAAAGTGGCCTCGCTCGCAGTTCCCTGTAGATGAAAATTTCATTTTCAATAATTTCATTTTCCCATAACAAATAGCTGTTTTTTTTTTTTTTTTATGGCTGTTATATTACTAAGTTTCGTGTTTATAATAGCCATTAGCTTGTACTGTATTAACTTTTGTAGGTGTTAAAAATGTTTCACCTGAATAACACCACCGCCCTTTCCGCCGTTGCAGGCAAGAAATTCCTTCGGCAAGTCCAACATTTTTCCCAACCAATCCAACATGATCACTTCCAACTCGGTACAAGCCGGACTGGCAATCTGAATAATTTAACAAAATCATGAAATAGATCGAACGTTTAGTAGTTTTATTTAGTTCATTTATTTATTTATTTTTTTTTTTTATCGAACTTGTTTTATATTTACCCACGTAAATCCGATACACGCGATAGCTCCGCTCAACATGTCGGCTAGAATCGCAGGATACGATTGCGCAGTGGGAAAGTACGCGTGGAATTTCGGACTGTGCCAGTGAGTAACCTACACGTGTACGTATATATAAAATTTAAAGTTTTTGTTTATCTTTCACGCTTGCAGAGATAACAATTGAAAATGTGAAACAAAACACAAATTAATATTTTATAACAATATTATTGTCACATTACATGTATTATTGCTTTAGATTGTATTTTGGTGCTGCTGTTTGACAAAAAAACAGCAAACAACTTATTACGAAACAAAATCTGATCAAGAAAATCCTGAGACACAATTTAAAAAAAATTGCTTACACCTGGCATTATCACTCTTTCGATGTCGGTCATAATGTCTTTCCACTGATCGGGAGTTTGCGGTGCCTCGGAAGGTAGAAGTGGATTCATGTATCCCGGTTCTACGGTAGGCAAGACCTTCCTGAAAATTTGCAACACACACATTGACACGTGCAATATTAATTACAGACATACAGGTGCGTAATAATCGCTTCGCCGCTCTTAACGCGATTTCTTCATCGTTCACATACCTATCTCTGATATTTTCTAAATAATTGGTGACGTATTCCGCCATATCCTTGGCGTACTCCTTGAAGCTGTCGGGATCCATAGCTCACTTCTCGCCTGCGGTGCAATCGAAACGAGAGAGCGATTATCAAAACTATCCGTTCGTTACGTTGTCGCGCGTTCATAATGTAAATGCGATAGGCGCGGTTCTGATGCGATATCCTTGGCATATCGACGCGGAACATTCGAAGGAATCTTATCGATATTGCACGTAAAGTATCTGATTTTCTCAATAACAAACGTTTATCTCCGTGAATGTCGAGTAATTGCGTTTCCGCGTATGTTGGAAACAAAAAAAAAAAGCACACAGGAATGATGACATGCAGCTACCAACGCGCGATTTGTCGCATATATTAATAATTTATTGAAAAACGTGAGAAACGATCGAGGTTTTGTCGAACTCAAGGTTGCGCGTTAACAACGATTCGAACTCGGATAAAAAGTGAAAGTGTCAGTTTGTCGCAACAAACAGCAAGTAAGTTTTAATTAAGAAGCGAAAAACTGAATTAGGACGGTGTACGCTATCTGGAAGTTGCGTATGCGATATTGCGCACGTTTTAAAAATCTGTGTCACTAATTTGAACAAGTAAAACGAGGAGAGAGATTAAAGTTATCTTGCTCGCACAATGTTTTATGCATGTCGAATATACGCGGTGAGTTATGAAAATTATTTGACTTAGAATATTTGGTTTAGAATATTTATATTTGAAATATTTATATATCTTCAATTATTTAAGTAGACAAATAATTTAGCAATTTTGATTTAGCGCGTAATTCTAAGCAAGTGACGAAGGTACATCTTACGTCAATTCTACTTTCTATCTTTTTCCCGAACACATAAAAATATTGTATACACGTAAACACATTTGACATTTCGTAAACGAAGTATTTAATAAGCGTGGACGTCGATAAATAGCAATGTGGAGCCATTACTGACGCACGTTTCTTGAGAAACTCAACGGCGACAGGTGAGGAAGAGATGCGTGTGTGCGTCAGATAGAACGTCGCGATCCGCGAGAGAGAGGGAACGGCGGGGGAACATAGAAAGAACGTCTCTTTCGCGCGACGATCAGTAAAATGCGCCTTCGTCGTAAGAGAAGTAAGAGCGAACTCGCCGCGTAAATGACCATGACTCATTTTCTTGGAGCGAGTTTCATTCGAAACTAGTCGACGATCTATCGCGTTGAGATTTCGTCTCTGCTACGGTTTTTTACCCGCTCGCTGTGACGCATTGCTACACGGAACTTTTGCAACGTGGAATTTTGGAGAGATTAGTCGCACGGGAAAGAAGATAAGAGAGACGAAAACATATGTCGGTCAGTTAGTGCGAGAGAAAAAAAAAAGAGCAACGCGGTAATAAAAATGAGACCGCGCGCGCGCGCAAAGGAGGAAACTCCCGTTCTCCGCGGGGAATTCCCTTCGCGGGAATCCCCTCTGACACGGCAGATATTTCTCGGAGTGGAAGCGCAAACGCATTTTCCGCGTGAATGAATTACAGAGATTACGGAATAATCGAGCTAGACTATATTTCTCGACCGCGTTATCACGCGGAAGATATCGCGCTGCATTTGTTATTTTGTTCGCGTTGCCGCGTGTGTGAGATAAAATTTCGCGGCGCATCAATTTCAACGACATTTCAACACATTTTATCAAGAAAACTCCGGTTTTGTGCGAGGGGGGGGTAAAAGATCGATTTGAATTCGAGTGGAATTTACGTAACGATATTCCCGTCGTGTAACGCGCGCAAATTGACGTGTGTATGTTCTCTTGTTGCGCCGCTTATTTATCAACGCGTTTAAATGATGATAATAACATCTTGACACGTACGTCATGTATTCGCGAAAGAGAGACGAAACCGAACGAAACAACTCGTAACAACTCTGACGGTAAATTTGACGCGTACGAATATAGCGAGCGCTGAAATGCTTCTGTTATTAGTTCGATTATTCAGACAGAAATTTCTATTTATAATATGCGATAAATGTATGCCGGGAACGGAGCACGGGCATTTATTTAAAAAAAAAAAAACCCCCGAGATAGTATTTAATCCTGTTTCGCGAATTTTCGCGATCTCGTCGGGTTTTGTGAGCGCGAGATGGATTAATTTAGCGAGCTAACGTAGTTAGGGATCCTTTCTTCGGCCCCGGACAATACGGAGAGCGGAAAGTTTAACGAAGCGATAGCTCCGTGTAATTAGCCCCGTGCTGCACGGCGTTTAGACATTAACAAACGCAATTAGATATTTTGCTCCTTGACATCAATTACAAAAGACCTTCGACATCCTGAAACGTTTGTTACTTTCGCGAGAGCGTATCCGCTCTTAACGTTTTTATTAAAGTCTCTAGTAAAAAAAAAAAAAACAGGTAGTAGTTTTTATCGCAAATAAATTATATATATGTTTACATTTATGTAATCGGTTGTAATTGGCAGTGTGATTAGAACGATTTTTTAATAACATTATCGATATCGACTGACGATCGATATCACTTCGCGCCGTTGCAAAAAATTTACGGATTATCGCGCTGCATAAATACGTTAATTGTGCACTGAAAAAAAAAAAAAAAAACAGTTTTGTTGAGATTAACCAAAATTTGGTAAATCGAACCAAATAAAGTGTTCTGGAAACCAAATTTTGGTTGAGATTACAAAACTTTTTTCAGTGTGCGATTGCTAAGTAATCTTATAATTATTTAAACAATTTTTTTTCTCGATTCCAAAAGATCTTTCAAATTTGTGTTACACGGTCATTCTCTCGTTCTTTGTTAACATTCTCACGCAAAAAAGAAATCTGACTTACGTTCGAGGTCTCTCTGCGACGAATTTTTGACACTTGACACCCGGGATGATTCCTGCTGACAGCGAGCGGCGGATCCACGTGCTGCGTCGAGTGTCCGCGAATCAGACGCGTCGATCTCGCGCTATAGTCGTCGAGCAGACGACTGGATATTCCGCGGCGAGAGATTGCCGTTCTATACGCGTTCGTGCCGCGCTTTATGTAACACCCCACTCTTGGTCGCGGAGCTCGCGGGTGTCGTTCGACCAATCGCGATCACGTCGAGATTCGCTCACCCTGGGTCGCGCAAACACCGAGAGAAGATCGATAGGAGATAGACGGCGATCGATAACAGCCGGTCATCTCGTTTAGCGACGGATGGGCGGGCGGATATGTGTTAATTTTTGCGCTGCAAGTGACAGGAAACGCGGTTTAGATTTGCTCGTCTCCGTGTATGATTGTTTTGTTTTATTTTTTACTCGACGCCGCATTCAGCCGCAAACACGCAACTGCGACAGTTTGGTAATTGAATGAGATTGAATTCGATTGAATTTCCTCTGGAATTTGTGGTATTTCAAGATACCGCGTATTGTTTCTCTTACTCTTATCGGAATAAATAAGATACGTTTATTTGTTTCCGAAAAAATCTTACGCGCGTTCGGAGAGACGCGTTTGTCGGTAAAATTGAGATGTGAATACAGGTTCTTATGGAGTTTTTAATAACTTTCGTCACAGAAATGTAAAACATTTTCTTTCAAATGATTTTTCTAAAGAAAGAAATTGTTAATGTGTCTGACTCGTTGTCTCGAGAGTTGCCAAAATAATAATGCGCTTTGTAACACACATTTTTAATCAACGCCTTTAACTCTCGGGCAATCACAAGACTACAAAGAAGACGATCGCGTAAAGGGGAGAACGTAATAGCTTCTTGAAGGCAAAATTGAGACGCTGTTCACAGCGACTTCATCTGGAATCTGATTACAAGGTGAAATCAAGGAAGCATTCAGGAACGGTAAATCGAATTATTCCGAATAATCGCGATTCTGATTTTGCGTGCGTTTCTGTCGCAACATCAGAAGAAACACCCGAGACACGAGAGACCTCGAGCGAGATCTGATCGCGATCTAGAAAGGAATTGCTGATACGAAAACAATCGTTCTTCTTGCACAATCGGAGCAGCGAATGAAGACTGTTTTTTTTTACGAAAATTGTACTTGAAATACAGTCTTTTCTTTTTTTTTTCAGTTATTTCCCAATGAATGTTTTAATTATTTCCAAATTACCATCGCGTGTTACGTAAGAATTATTCGCCAAAAAATGTAGATTCTATGCGTGCAAACGCATAGTTTAAACAATACGCGAATGTACATATTTAATTAAATATTCAAAACCTCTCACGCGCATATTTTATGCGCATTATTTACTTGAAACTAAGTCACAGCAAAATGTCGCTCAATGTATTGGATTAAACATACTCGATACTCTTGCAAAACAAATTAACAGATACTTAAGGTGACACTCATTGGGCTTAAAATGCCAATCATTGTGTTGCTAACTATATAGATTCTCGTTATTATCTCACATCTGTTTTAATAATAATAAGCGCACGTACTTGTACATAAATTGCATAAGTCATTAATGAATATGTAATTAAAGCATAAGTAGTTATCTGTCATGAATCTCAAGTGTTACGTGCTTATTTTTCAATCTTATCTTATCTGAGTTATAT
>NW_018020604.1:813164-909445 GCF_002006095.1 Pseudomyrmex gracilis
ATATATATTCATGCATTTTTAATTAATATTAATATCTTAGAAAAGATATATTGTATATTACATTGATATATTTGTTATAAATATTTAATTTGTAAATTTTATATTGCCTAAGATGTGTCACAAATATAACGAAATTGGTTTTTACAATCGAAAGGCCGCGGAAAATCGTTCTAAAAATCGACGTTTTTTTACCGCGTCTATCGATGACACGTCCATCGCGATAACAAATCCCCCGCCGAGGAAATGTTAATTCGTTCGAAGTATATGCGGGTCAGAATAGAATTAATAATGTCAAAGCGACTTAGAGCAACGTAGAAGAAAGAAATAAGAAGGAGCTCGATGCGTACTCGAGAGAAAGTCATTTCCCTCTTTCCCGAAGGACGGAAAACAGGGATGTGAAGTGGCGCGGTGAAGAAATGTGCGGGTCTCTCCGAGAAACGTTCCCAGAGTTTTTTTTTTCTCTTTAACCTTTCGGTCGCGCGCGTTTTCTTCTCTCATTTATTGCCGCGCTTCTTATTACGCACGTCGCGAAACAAAAAAAAAAGAAAAGTTCGAACAGAAAAACGACTCTCTTTTTCTCTCGATACACTCTCTCTCTGTGCCGTCGTCATGGCTACTGCGTCAGACCGAACCGGAATAATCGCCGGGATTTTACGAGGAGTGTGTCTCGATACGTATTGGGCCACTCTCGCGCGCGCGGGCCTTGTTGCGAAGTTGTATCTCTGACGTCAGAAGTTGCCTGGCGTTGATTAAGGAAAGTATCCGCTCGCAACCTGATGATACAGGCAGAATCCGACGCATTTTCCGCGCACTTTATTTTACTTTTAAAAAAATAATAACAAAACAGTAATAACTAAAAGGTAATTAAATAAACAACCCAAAGATGGATAAACACTCAAGAGTGTTCTTAATAAAAGAAATTTTGAAAAAAATCAAAGTACGGAGAAATGCTGATTTGATATTTAACTTTGCTTAAAAAAATTAAAAATCTTTGTCCTCTTTTTTCTACTTCTTTTTCCTCAAGATAAAGGAGAGCTCAAAAGATATTTTTCGAAAAGTTCGTACGAGGAGGATTATAGAATTACGCTCTCTTCGGAGAAATATGATATATCTATCATCTGTCACATTGTTAGTACCCATTAACCGCATTTCACGTAGTAAAATTGTCGACTGCAGAAGGAGACACAAAGCACAGAGAGAGAGAGAGAGAGAGAGAGCGAGAGAAGAGGGCAATTTCCTGCTCTTTACTTGAGTGCCACCTCTGTCCGAAGTTGTTCAACCGTAGCGTGTGTCTGTGGAAGTGGCGTGCTCCCACTTTGAATCCTGAGCTATTGTGAAAAGTCGCAACGCTACTTGTGGATTTGCGCTTTGCGTTTTTTTTTGTTTCTTTTTTTTTTTTTCACACGTAAGATCTCACGCGAAATCAAGTCGAAATGCATATAACACTATGGACTTGGTGAAGAAAAAAGAAACAAAAAATTGAGACAGAAGCGAGCAAATCCTTTATAGATCTCTCCGGATTTACGGAAAAAGCGTGTTATATTTTTCATCCGGAGAATTGCGACCCTCGTTTTTCGCGTTCTTTTCTCTTATCTCTCGGCGCTCTCTCTCTCTCTCTCTTGTGAAGCGCGACTTCAAGAACGCTATCTTATTATTCAACAAGCATTCGTTTTCTCGATAGCCGCGGAAAAGCTATCACCAAATGTAATGCATTATGTATGAGAGCGAGATATATACGAGCCTCGTTGTTTCTGAGAACGTGTTCGACTATTACGGGGAAAGTGGTGACCATTGCTGAGAGAGAAAAACTGACCGTATATATTTTTTGTTAGAATATCAAATCGCAAAATCATAAGAGAGAAGGAAAGAGAGAGTATAAAAATACACATAAAGGCATTTGTGTGCAAAAAACGTAACCAGCGCGATCGCAGCACCGAAACGTAATTAATGGATCTTGAATTTCTTTTGCCGTGTAAAACAGAAAAAAAAACAAAAAAGATCTACTGAGAAAATTAGCGACTTATCCGTCCAGATGAAGAATGGGAACGCGAACTAAATCAATCGGGAATCTGAAAAGAAAGAACGTGAGGACAAGAGTATTCCATTAACCGCTAACGCGCGGTCACTTCGTGGCACGTGGTCCTTGATTTAAAAGCGGCATTGGCGAAAATTGAAGTACTTTCCTTCTCCTGTTGTACTCGCCACAAATTGACTTATTTTTCTTCGATTTGTTGACGGAGCAACAATTATACATTGACGTGACAATTAGATTTTTCTTAGATTTGTTGACTGTCATTCTCACGTAGAATCAGATAATTGAACCAACGTGTGTGTGATATGTCAGTAAACAAAACTATATAAACAAACTTATAAAAAATATAAAATAATGTTGTGGGGCGTAATCAAATCTTTCTGACGAAGAAGATTAACTTCTTCTCGCGATCGAGAGAATTAATTTCTTTCAGAAACAATAACGCGATAAAAACTTAATGCTCAAATCATCAATAAACAATTGATTATCTTTTTTATTTTATCGTTAAAAAATGACATTGTCGATCAAATTTTATAATGAATAAACCGCCCAAAACAATATTTACATCAGCTAAAAACAGCTGCCGGGGAGGGACTTGACGTTTGCATCGTTTGCTCGACATGACAGCTCTGATAACCTAAGGTACTCGCATCACGAGCGCACGCATCGAGATGATAATAGCGCAATGATAAATTAACAGTTAAGAGCAGAGTTATTGCAGAATTATTTCTATCGATCATTCGATCCTGATAAGAAATTCTTGACGAGAATATAAAAAGATATATTTCCGAGGATTGTCGCGCGTTAATGTGGTTGAAAATAAAATCAGTTTTTTTTTTTTTTTTTTTTTTTNTACCACACAGAGCACATTTTTTGCGTCATGCGACAGAGGAATGCGACACTGTGAAAAATGGAAACGGTGAGATATTACGCGAACTTTATAAATCCGCACTGGATAGCCGTGGTGGCAACGGGACTGTACACACATATCCGGCAAATCTGCGTGATCGGTCTTTGCAGCATGCAGGAGAAACCAGCTTTCGAGGCGTACTCGCCGTACGCCTCGCTACTGTTCGTCTTCTCCGTTTTGTGCTTGCTAGCGGAATACAGACTCTGGCCCATAACTCTCAAAGAACCGCCCATTCAACTGCTTTATATTTATGAGGTGAGTCCTCGTCGTAATTATTACTTTTCTTTGGGCCTCGCCTTATTGTATTGAGTCAATTCGGAAAAGAAGGAGTGGCAACGCAAAGAGAATAAACGAACAAAACGAGAAATTGTCAAACAACATTGTCGTTGAGTGTCTTTTTGTACGTATATCTTGCAGATGTTAATAGCGGCACTGAGTACCAATTTGGCAATTCATATGGTGTGGATACCAATGATGGACTCGATTTATTGTCTAACTCAATTGTCCAGTGAGTGGGTAAATGACCGTTTTTCTTTTATACGGTTTCTAATAACAATATTGCAAATTTTGGAAGCGCGTGTAGGCTTTGCGGATGAAAATACACGTTCGAAATTATTGCGCGCGTTTTTTTAGTTGAACCAGCTGAACGATTCTATGGGATTGGATAGTTACTCCTGGCTGAACACGTTTGCTGATTACATGGACACGAACACCGCGCCCATGTACATGGCGTATTGCGTGTCGTTGTTATCGTTCGCTTGGATGTTGGACGCGACCGAATCCTTGGACACGTTTCTGGACACATGGAGCAAGTAGTGAATTCTGACACTTCGCGAATCTTTCTGCAAATCTCTTATTCCGCGAACTTACACCGCGACATGTAATAAATGACGTCATAAATAATCGAACAAACGCAATGAAATAACGATTCGATTTGTGTGTCTCTCTCTCTCTCTTTCTTTCTCGGAAGAAGACACGCGCAGGTCGCGAATATTATTACGAGGCGCCATCGCAAACGCAAAAGGAAGAAAATCAGGTTCAGTAATCCCGAAGTGACACACTCGTTCTTTTACAAACTCTGTCGGATGAAACCGTTCGTGACAAATTGCAGAATGTAAGCTCGTCGACAGTTTGATGCATATTTCTTTTATTGTTTTATTATAACGTCATTGCTTATTGTATACTCTCTCTCTCTCTCTTGTGTTTATAATAAATATATTTTTACACAAGTTTCATCCGCGTATCTGATATCGTGTGGATATTTTTTTGTACATACAAAACATACGCGCGTTACATGTTATTGAATTTTACACGCATCTTATTTAATCAACAATCTGATAAAAAAAAAAAAACTGAATATTGCAAAGAGCTGACTTCATACTAAAAAAAAAAAAAAATATTGAAAGCATTTCTTATATTTTATACGCAACGTTGTAACCTATATCTTCAACTAAATCTCAAATGTAATTGTTCGATATTTGTAATCTCCAAAATGGCCCGGTTACTGAACACAATATGGGCGTTAATGCTCAACAGACTGGGAATATCGATTTTTCGCACGTGTTTCGCGAACGCCTTCGAAGACGATTACGGTATTCCCTTCGTACTAAGCCCACCGTTCACCTCTTTCTTAATCGCGACGGGCGTTTACGTTATCGTCGTCAGTTTCACGCTGTTTCCACAATCTCTTCGAAAACCGCCACTTGTCTTTCTCTACTTGTACGAGGTTAGTGATGAAAGAAAGAAATTTTTTTGTTTGCTCGCACAATCTAATTTTCTTATCGCGACCCTTTTTGCATCTTTCCGATTGCAGTTTCTGGTAACAGCGTTCATTTTGGAATTTGCGATCGCCTGTTTGTGGACGCCGATAGACGTGTTCGTCTTGAGCGTATGGCCGGAGAATATCTGTCACGTAATGTAAAACGCGATATCTGTTTGTTTCCGCTCGTTTGGCGGACGGTAATAGTTTTTTTTTTTTTTTTTTATCAACGAAAAGCTACTTAAAACGTCATCTCCGCATCATTGCGTAGAAACGCAAGTTTCACTACTTGTGAGTCAGAATTACTAGCAGATTCACATTAAAGTTAGAACTTGTCGACTTCGAAACAGATGCTTCGTCGAGTGGGACTGGAAGACGCGGCCCGAACGGTGAATGCGAATAAGTCGTCTATGACACTCGTCACGAATGGATTAGCGACGACGTTTTTTCTAATTACTCTTCACGTTACGAGAGCCGTCGACTTCAAAGACCTAACGTGAGTTTTCGTAACGAGTTTTCTGTTGTCGATGAAGTTTTGCAACGGTGTCGGCAATGTCAAATCAAAAACAGACATTGGTATACTCGTGTATTGAGTCAAAAAGACACGCAACAATTCATAAGTTTTGATTGGAAATACAGGGAGAACGGAATGACACATTTTCTCTCGCAATCGATGACGAAACTGTGGCAACGTGTGCAAAGCGAATTTCAAGAAGGTGAATAAAAAAAAAAAAAATTAAGCCCAACATACAAAATCGAGTCTAAAAATTGCAACAACGATCGGAGAGTAAATCATCAGTCAACGCAAGTGGAATTTAAGTAAGAGTGAAAAAAAATCTGGCAAGAAAGATTTAAAGAACCTAAAACAAACGAAACGATAATTCGATTGAGAATTTTCGAAGTTAAAAATTTGCGTGAGTATTTGTGCACACAACAAGACGATGTGCGGGTGAGAGGAAAGGAAATTTGTGTGTATTCGAGTAAAAAACAAAAACGTCCGAATTTCAACGTTGTCACTTCATTGAACATTTTATGAAAAAGAAGGCATTTATTTCGTTCGAACTAAAGTGTAAAGTACAAATGGTATAGATAATATAGTGGTAATAATGTAATAATTATAATCGTTAATAAATATCAATTCAATTAATAATACGGTGTGTCCCAGTATACTGCGGATATTATTAATATTATCATTATTATTATTATATATATATATATGTATATGGTAATTGTACTAATGGGATGTGTTCAGTGGCAGCGTTATACATTATGTAATAATATATGTATATTTTACAATGATTTTTTTTTCTCTCGTTTTATCGACCGATACGTACAATTCAATTCTTTGTTCTCTTTCTTATTCTCTGACGTTTCTCTGTAATTATGAAAAGACACACCTCTCGTACGCGCGTATAAAATATATATAAAATACTTGTTTGTTTGTTTGTTTTTCATCACGAAACCTCACAAGCTTGTTTAGATGTAACTCTTGTGCTTTAAAAATCGCGAATTGTATTCTAACGAAAACGATTGCCTTTGATTGCTCTTAGGTAAAATATTGCTTGGAATCTATAATCGCGTTATGCAGTTTTTTTCTACATGAAAAATAAAAAAGAAGTGCAGTTTCTAAGACAAAAATATTTAAAAATTCTTCAAAGAATATATATATATGTAATATTTGTTGTATATATATAAAATTTACTTTTAATAAACAGGTCTGATATTTAAAGTTGACAATTTACTTTCCATATGTGATAACCATGATTAAAAAACATTTGTCTCAAAATGGTTTTTGATTGGTTATTCAAAATCAGCGGTGACACAAAAAAACCCGAGAGGTGTTCTTCATTTTCCTTCCATAGGATACGAAACTGATGTCAGTTTTCCATTTTTTTTTTCTTTTTTTTTTCATCTCTTTTGTTCTCGTCTGTCACTCATTGTTTTCTTTTTCTGCGAAACTAAACGAAATTTGATAAATGTTAATTACGCACGAGTTCACGCTCGCGCTCGGCCCTGTGTAGTATCCCCGTTAATAGAGTATATTACATCTTTGTGCACAATTATATAGGCAGTGCTCAGAAAAGATTGAGGATATGTTAGTGTAGCTTTCCTCTTTTTTTTCTTTTTTTTTTAGTTTTCTGCAGTCTCGGTAAAAATGTAAAATGAGATCGTTTTTAAAAAATTTCATAAGTACGTACTTAGAATGATAAAAATTTTGTATCTGACGAGAGAACGCTCGAACTGATGCGTCTTTGCCGATTTCTTTTTTTTTTAATCTTTTTTTTTTTTTTTTAAAAAATTTTTTTTATTTTTTTTTTTTAATCTTTTTTTTTTTTTTTTTTGTTTGCTTTAATTATACGCGCCAACGAAGCAAGCACTAATAAACACTAGTCTAACAATAATACGACTTGATATAATATGACTTGAGCCGAATCTTTTATAATATTAAATTACACCAATCACGACAATTGTGTAGTGGAATGAATCTAAGGAACATCGTTGCCTTAATTTACCTTCTTTGAATATATTCGCGTTTTCTTTTTTTTTTCTTTGTGTTAAATATATATATTTTTTTTATTAATTCCTTTCCTATTCTCGACTCGAATTTTTCTTCAACTCGTATATCTCGTACATTCTCAACAGTGTTCATTAAAAGTAAGTACGATTTAAATCAGGCGACGGCATCGCAAAACTGAGAAATTGTGGCGTTCATCGACAAGCGACAGTTTCGCGAATTTTTTCTTTCCCATATTCCTTTCCGATTGTTTTCTTCGGAATTTTTTTCGTTTTCTCGCAGCGGTACATAAGCGCGTACGCGTATTTCTTCGCCGACAAAGCGATTTAAAGCGATCGAGGTGCACGGGTCGAGCGTAGAGGAGACTTCGAGGCTCATCGATGCGCAGATCAATCGCCATCTAATATCGCGGATCTAATTTCTCATTGTCGATATATTTAGTTGAAATATTGACTTGTGATTTTCTTTTTTCTATTCATCGCGCGTAAAGATTCTCTTTGTGTCTTCGAATTTGGTTCGTTACATTATCGAATCGCATTTTTTAAAATAAAAAAAGTACAACAATTTGTTCTTCCTGTTTTTCTTTAGATCCTCGAAATTGAACGAGCGATCGATCGTGTGCTCACCGATGCGCTAAAGCGGCACACTCGCATAATTCATCAGATTGCTTTTCTTGCCACTGCACACACGCGACGCGCGCTCGCGCGCTACTCAATACAGTTACTCAACGATAATTTTTCTTTCGTCCTCCAATAATCCCCATTCGAATACTGTCTCTGCTTAGAATCTACGTGACACGGGACCGGAGTCAATGACGGGAATGTCTGGAGAAAACTAAGGGATCTAGGGACGAATGGGTGAATTTCGATGAGTCGAACTCGCGAGCACCGAGAGAGAGAGAGAGAGATGTGTATGTGTGTGTGTGTGTGTGTAACAAATGTTTCTTTTTTGTGTGCGAGGGACATTATTTATTTATTTATTTATTATCAATAAAACAAACGAAGAGAAGAACTTCGGGTGTTTAAAGCTTCCCGGACAAGCTTCTTTCGTTCGAAAAAGTTGTTACGAAATTGTTTGATAAAGTGTATATATATAAAGCGTTATAGAAAATTTCTTATTGCGAGTTCGCGCGCTTCGAGCGCGAGCTCGAATATGCGCGCGTGTTATCTGCACACGATTGCGTTTAAATAAAAAAAAAAAAAACTGTATCTATCGCTTCTTCTGTGTGTGTGTGAACTTCTTCTGTTTCTCTGAAGTAGATTTATTGCTGCGGGCAAGGTAAAATCGTGTGTGCCATTCGTTGTTCAGTTCGAAAGGATTGTGTTTGTCTCTACTTCAAAGTTTGCAAGTTGCGTAATCTCTGATATCTATTAAACGTCTTTTTGAGATCTTGGCCGGCTGTCACGCTCAGTGCTCGCAGTTTTCAGGAACAACGATAGTACGCGGGACGTTGGTGTTTGTGTATGTATGTATGTGTGAATGTGTGTGTGTTTTTGTGTGGATACATATATATTTATACGCAACTTAATATCACAAATTCGTTGAAAACCCATACGCAAACACGATCATTGGTAGGACAGCGATGCGCAATGACGCGGGAGACAGCGTCCTCGGACGCGACGCCGCGCGTCGGCACACTCATACACATAGTTAATTACAAGTATTCGTACAAGTGCTTACGACGTACTGTTTTTTAGTTTTTTTTGTTTTTTTTTTAGTTTTTTCTTTTTTATTAACGCCTTCTCTCTACTCGGTAAATTGACTATGAATTATCCCGTTGAGAATTTTACAGGTTTCAGTCGGGGCTCTCGGTGCGTGGAAAGTTCTTTTCCCCGCGAAAGAGGCGCGACGACGTTGCCACGATGGCGGCGCGTGCACGAGAACGACGAGCGTGCACAAACCGATCGAAAAGCCCGTCCGAGTCTCTTTTCGATCAGACAATCTCCGATTCAATCTCTTCACTCGTTTAATCGCTCGTCCGCACAATCGACGAAATTTCAAATCGTTTGAACGACTCTTTCGAGTGGCCGATAAAAAAAAAATTTTCCTAATAACTCTTCTAACAATTTTCTCTCGGAAAAGTATATTTTTTAATTTGTTTTGACAAAATATATATTAAATCAGATCGATCTCGCGACTTTCGAACGAATTCTCTTATCGGAAGAGATCGCGTGAAACCTACCGAAGGGGATCCAATCCCATAAACGGTAACCTCCGTAAATTAGTTTGTTTGATCTTCGCGCGAGAAGTGCGGAAGAAAATTATTCAAGAGATCAACTTTTACACGGGTGAAAAGTTCGCGTCACACCGAACTTATTCGCGATGACTAGATAAGAATTTCGCTCACGTTCTTTTCACATCTCGACTCCTCGCGCACGCGTACCTCGTGCATTTCGCGCGCCGTGTTTCCCTCACGCGCTTTCGAATTCTCTTCTAATCTCCTTCGATGACGTAAAATAAATATTAAAACTATATATCGAGATATATCAACGGTGAGCATAGTTTAGCGAATGCGAATTCTCATCTCTCGTGTTTGTCTGTATGTTCGTACGTGTATCCTCTGTATGTATATGTAATAATATATATATATATTTGTATTTATATTTATATATATATATATATATTTATATTTGTATTTATATTTAGACTTTATGTCCGCTATGTTATAATTATAATAATTACATTACGCGCGCGAGTTTTCTCTCTCTTGCTTTCTTTTTCTAACTCTCGGACTTTCTCTCGTTAATTTCTTTTTTTAATCTTTTCCGCAATCGTCGTGCGCCCTTATATATATATATATAAATTCATATTTATATATAATATATATATATATATATTAGAATATATATTTAATATAATATAATGTACTATCAACTAGTGAGGATGGCGGATGGGCGATGACGATGATAGTGACGACGGTGAGCCGATGTCGCGACAACTAACGATATCTTAACGATAATTTCTATTATGGCAGACTATCTACGGTAAGAATCGTCCGTTTCAGGAGAGAGACGTTGTGTTGCTTCCGTTGGGATTCGTTCCGGGATCGAAACGAAATAACGAGGATGCGTGCGAAGAAGAACGAGGAAACGAAGAAATTCGCGCGGCGGAAATTGACCCGCCGCCGACGAATCATGACACCGAGATAACGTCGTGTGTTGATGTATGCGTGCGTGCGTGCGTAATGTGTGCGTGTGTAATGTATGTATGTACGAATGAGGAAATATGTTTGTGTAAATGCCCATGATTAACGTCGTTACAACACATCTAACGTCGTTTCGATTCGCGTCGACAAATAAATAAACGATCCCGGGCTGTGCAAGGGGGACGTATGACATGTCAATCTACGATTCGACACTGACGACACAACGACGCGATATATACCTACACGTATATATATATATGTGTATATATATATATATATATATTGTGTACATAAGTATACGCGCGGAGATGATTTTCCTTCCCACGACAACGCGATATTTGACAAATGATATCTCGATACGATTCGTGAAAGGAGTGGAGTGGATAGAGGGAGGAGATTCGTTAGAAAAAGTCTCGTCGCGTAATATCTTTGGATTTTTCACTACGTATGTTTTTTTTTTGTTTTGTTTTGTTTTGTTTTGTTTTACGTATGTATAACGTACTATACAGATAGGTGTGATGCGGCGACTTGCTCCGTGTCTTGATTGCCTCTATATAATCACCTTCTACATATCTACCGTCGCATTATCGCAACGTTCGTGTGTGTATTACACCTTTACGAACCCCTTCCCCCTCCCCCCCCCCGTTTGTGTTTGTCTCGTGTGTTTGTGGCGTGCACGCATCGCGGATGACACGACGTGGCACGTCGCGACGCGACGTTGACGCGACGTGGCACGACGTGTGACATCACGTGTGTCACCAGTACTTTCACTACGCCGCACAACTACGAGGAGAGGCAGTCGTCTATCTATCTCGGTACGTCGAAGATTCGTCCTCTGGCCGAAGGGAGACTATCTCCCTTCTCCCTCGGGATCCTCCGAATGTTCGTGACAAGATCCCCGGGAGCCGTCCGTCCAATCGTGACAGATCGCTTAAGGTCGCACGAACACTCTCATTCGGATGATATGGACTCGTGTGACTCGATGGTGCGGTATGGGTGTACAGACTTGACTGTTGCGTGTGTCGTTGATTAGTCCTCCTCCTCGCTCTCCTCCGCCGGACCGTACATGTCGGCAAGTTTGTCGAATCTCGGACCCCAGGCGCCTAGATATTCATACTCGTGCTGCTCGTCGTCCGTACCTGTGATTAAAAACATTTTCACAATTTGAAAATTATAATAAATTATTAAAATTCAAATTATATTATATTACAATTGTAATTATATTATTTGCGTGTCAAAAACTTAAACAATATAAATCTTTTCGTTCTTCGAAATTTTATTGCACACACAAAAGTTATAGTTCGTGTTGTATAAAATTATCTTTTTCTCTTAGAAAATCAATTCTCTTCACGTACCGGAAGCTAGTGATTCCAGAGAACCCGCCGTGCTTCCGCCGCCCTCATACGCGTAATTCCGTAAATCGTCGAATGGCGGAGCGTTCGGATCGCTGTCGGCCCTTTTCTTGTGATCTTCGATAAAGATGCCGACGTTGGGCTCCGGTCCGAGCGGATCTGCAGAATTGATCGAATTTTAATGCTTCTATTCTTGACATTCTTGTAAATTTTTTGTTTTTGTTGAATTATTAAACAACACAAGTACGTGAACGTACAGGCTACTTTACACGGAGGTAGTTTGCCGCCCATTTCCGGAATCGGGCCGCCGATCGGGATCTGCAAGGGCGTGATGTCGAACGCGGTCATGTCGTCCTCTCCGCCACCCTCGTCGTCGTAATTGATGATATTTTCTCTCACATCGTCGTCCGGACCGGGATACTTTATGTGCGCCTCCCGTCTTCTGTTGTAAACGACGAATACCAACACGAGAACTGCAATATTGAACATTAACAAAAATATTTAGAGCCAAAGGCTGAGAAAGTTTGCTTGTTATCAATATCAAAGTGATACTTCCTCTGCCGGGAGATCAAGTAAGTGTGGAGAGTGTAACAAAACTCCACTGCGAGAATTACGGGATTGTACGATGTTGCAATGTGTACAAAGCGGGTGTCAGTCTTATCAGTTGGGACATCGTTTTTTTTTTTTTTTTTTCAAAACGAAAGCTTATCAAAGAGAGAAAAATCTCGCGTGTGCGCAGTTTTATTAAGCAATTTGTAAAAAGCAAATGTACAAGCGGTTTTTTTTTTATATAAGTGCAAAAGAAAAACAGATAAATTAAATAAAACAAACATAAGCTTTCGTATAATCAAATTTGTTTTATTTATTTATTTTATTCATCGATCGATGTGGCTGCCGCAAAAATGAGAACTGAAACATAATTAGAGACGTGCTTTTGAACATAAAATAAAACCAATTTGCACCGTAGTAAAAATCAAAGTGTTGTAACGAAAATAAAAGGCGTGCGTTATTGACAATCACTTGATCAACTTCGATTATACTAACCAAGAATGATCAAGAGACAGACGAGAATAGCCGCTAGTGCCCCCATGCTAAGCTTGAGCGTCTGTCCTTCCTGAACCAATTCGCAGTTCTCGCCCCAAAATCCGTCCGGACAGATGCATCGGTAGCGAAATCGCGGATCCTGATTGATGCATCTGCCACCGTTCAGGCAGGGATAGTCTATACACTCATTTTTGTCCATGCATCCTTTGTTGTCCGGCGACGGAATCCTTCCCTCTCCGCAACTGCGACAAACAATCGCAATAGATTGATATAGTTTCGAAAATAAATGAGTTATAGACAAATACTCCCGAGAAAACTAATTCACATGACAGGAAAGAGTAGAAAAACAACACGTGACTAAGATAATGTGACCGTAATGTATATTATACATAACATTAAATAATATATATGATATAAATAATATATTAAATAATATGTATTATACATATAATTTATTATATATTTATAATGTTATACTTTATATTATATACTATATATATTATATACGTACTACCGTAAGGTCACTGACTTCGGTCGCGTGACTGCGGCGGGGTCAATGACCTCGGTCGCGCGACTGCGGCGGGGTCACTGACCTCAGTCGCGCGACCGCGGCGGGGTTAATGACCTCGGTCGCGCGACTGCGGTGGAGTCACTGACCTCGGTCGCGCGACCGCGGCGGTGTTACTGACTTCGCACGTGATTACGGTATATATATATATATATATATATATATACATATAACCAATCGGCAACGCGGAAAAGTGGCAAACAATAGATGTGATACGTTCGACTCAAAAACGCGCAGTTCGCGGTACACATAGATTTTTTAAATGAAAGATATATGAAATATTCTATTACCGGAAAAATAAACAACACTTACGTGCAGTCGTATTCGTTCCAGAGATCAATGCACTCGAAGGGATCTTGACAAATGACGTTGGCGCACGGTTTGTTCGACGGACAGTTTCTTTCCAGATTGCGCGCCATCGTCGCCTGTCCCCACTGAGTCCCGTTCATAGCTGGCGGTAACGGAAGATGTTTTCCTTCTAATCTTATGTCATCCAGACAGCCTATAAAGATTTAAACATTTGTTTAAACACAGTGTGGAATAAAAACGCATTGTATTTTGAGATTTTTCCGAAATGGGAATTACCTTTCTGATAGTCCGCGTAAACTTCGAATGTGCGAACACCGGTGTATTCCGCCTTGCCACCTGCGTAGACGCCTTCTTGCTTGTCCACCAGAAGCCACTGATGGCCTTCGAAGGAGAAGGTTTCGTTGAATCTTCGTCCCTCGCCGCCGTCCAACTCCAGAGTTGCCGCGGATCCGTATCTCGACACTCTGACCGTGTGCCACTGTCCGTCATCGACGGCTATTGCCGATAGCCAGATATCTCGCTCCTCGGTTCTGAGACTGTTCAGATTATACCTGAAGTGCAATCTGCTGTCTTTGATCTGCAATTAAAACGGAACAGATTTTTTTTCATCACAGTTTTTTTTTTCATTAAATCTTGAAAATTAAATCTGAAAAATTTTTATACAAAACTAAAACTCACCTCCAAAATGGCGTATTCCCTGTTGTGCTGATCGCTCACTCTGAACAGTTCGCCGTGAATCTCTCGAGTGCGGAATCTCAGTTGCACCTGAGTGGAATATTTGTCCGGTTCGAAGGATAGCGCGTACTTGACGTAACTCTGAGGCTTGAACGTGGTCGGAATCGTCGGCGTCATGCAACCAGGACCGGTCCAGCCGGGATTGCACTGACATCTCGCCTCGGTGAAACTGCCCACGCAAGTACCGTGTTCCCAGCAGCGGAAGGTCGATTCCTGATTGTTGCAGATCTCTTCCGTTTGCGGACAACCGGCAACGCTGTTTCTCGACAGTCCCGGATGAGCCAGATCGTACAGCTTGCTGTTGTGGAATAAATTCTTGATGCAGCCGTCGAAGCCCTTCCCCACCGGCATGTGCTTCCACTTGTAGTGCGTCGGATCAAATTGCTCGACATAGAGACCGCCGATTTGCAGGGGCGCGTTAACGTTCAGGTACTCATTGAATGGCGGCACTGTGCCTGTAGCTTGACAACTGGTGTCGTTGAATTCCGGCGGGCTTCCGTCCTCCAGCTCGGAGATCTCGGCGGATTTGCAGTAATCGATGATGAGCTTCACAGTCTGCGTCAAATAAAAAACAAATTTTTCTTTCTTTGTTAATTTATATTACAAGATTTTATTGCAAGATAAAATTGTTTTTTTAATACGGTAAAAACAACATTGCGTGTACATTGAATCTTGCGATTTTGTTTTTTTTTTTACCTCCGTATTCCAGAAAATATCAAGCCGATGCCACTCGCCGTCGTCCAAGGTCTTCTTCGGTTTCACTTTCAGTTCCAATGTACCCGATCCAAAATCTATCAGCAGTCTCGGTATACCGCGTTCCAACTCGACCGAGATAAAATCTGTCGACGCGTGTTTTTCGTGCGATCAATCGATGTGCGCTTGATTATATATAACATTATTTCGTATAAAAAAAAAAAAAAGACTCTTACCAGAAACCATTACTTCGTCGACTTCGGGAGGCACAATCGGACCGTTGTACAGCAATAAACCGTCCGACTTTCTCGTGATAAACTCGAAGCTCAAGTGACTGTTATCGCACATCTCCAATGCGGGATACCACGCCCAACCGTTGCCTCGGAAGCTTCTGGCTGTTTGCTGACATCTCGGGCCGTTGTAGCCAGACGGACATTGACATCTGTAATAAAGAAAACGCGAGATAAGTTATTAAAATGAGATCTGATTTTTTTGAGAAAATCCATGCGCACAAAAATTTCACTCAAAGCTTTATCACGTCACTTACGATAATCCGAATCGGTCTTCCACGCAACGTCCGCCGTTGTAGCAGGGACTGTTTCTGCAGGACTCGCCCTTGCTGAAATTCCGCGCTCCGCATGTACACTCGGCTATCACGTCAACGCGCACGCCGACGAGAGCGGTTCTGTTTGCGTTCACCATGTAGGGCAAGTTGCTGATGTCGAGGGTGTTCGTGCAGCTGCCTTCGCACATCTCGTTCTCGTAGTAACACTCGTCGATGCCGACCATCGTGATGTTGATACCCACATCTTTCTCGATCTGTCGAACACGCGCATTCGATTATCGCCGCGCGTCAAACATTTGTTCGAATTACATTAAGTTTTTTTTTTTTTTTTTTTTTGAATATCGAGATGATTTTCAAAACGTTACCTTGGTTGAAAGACACTCACCTCTTCGCGGTGCATAAGTACAATGCCGTTAAGCCTGACCGGTTTGTAATAAAGAGATCCGTGCGCGGCAAATCTGATGTCCGTCAATGGTGGATGCACTCTTCTTAATTGAACGTTAAAAACGTCCACGTTATCCCTGTCTATGTTCAACAAGTGCGACAGTTTGTCCCTAAACAGATCCGCTTTACTCCGGGACAGAGTTTGATTCTAAAAAATCAATTACGAGATAAATTTCGATAAAAATTTCGAAGCTGAAAATTTATAAATTTTGTCATTGTGCGATTACTCACGTGATAATTCCACACGCGAATGAAGTCCTCGTCCGTTATTCCGGATATTCGAACCGAGCCTGAATTCAGCACCGCATCGTGCGGAATGCTCTTGACGGTTACGGTCACGTTCGCGGGCACGTCCGTCTGCGTGTGCTTACGATCGTAAACCTTAAACCGCAGATGATACTTGCCGTCGTGCGTGCCGGACTTCATGTAAATCATCCCCGTGTCCTCGTCGAGTCTGAATTGCGCGTGTTCCAATCCCTCCCAGTAGAACTTTTTGTCCGGCAAATCCCAGTCGTCCAAATCGTACACGTAAACTCTACCTATCTCGGTATCAGGCGATTGTCCCTGAAGAGTAATGTTTCAATTAATATTTTATCGATGTAAAGAGAAATCACAATATATAAACGTGAGCGAAGGTCGTGGAATTTAACACAATTTGTTTAAAAATATTCTTGATATGAGAGCAATTTACGTAATGTAATGTAAATACGTACTGCGTAGTTATATACAAAGATTTCCTTGGAGCCAGGTTGCATTTTATTATCGTTAACATCCCCTATGATAACGGTCAACGTACTGGTTCCGGACATAGAAGGATTTCCGGAATCCTTGATGACAATGGGGATCAAGAATTCCTTTTGCTGTTCTCTGTCGAAGGATCGTAGGGACGACACCACCGCCATTCCATCCCCGTTAGCTCCCTCTGAAAATTTACGAGAAAATGATGTTTGAAACGTAAAAGAACAAAATTGTGACAAACTTAGAACAATTGTTTATGGAAAAGAAATTAAAACTGTTTTTTTTACAAGCGTGATAAATTTGTTATTACAAATCCTTCTTACTGTTATCGCTTTCAACTTTGAAGCTAGCCCGGATAACATCGTTGGCGTTCGGATCCATTCGGAAAGTGAACGGAGGACCGTTGCTCCTCGATCGATCGTCGTCGTCAGTAGCGAGAATTTCGACGACCTTTCTGGTCTGCGCGAATTCCGGCAAAACCGGACGATAGTCCTTGAGGAATCTTGGTGGATTGTCATTTATGTCTTGCACCACGACTGTCAGGGTGGCGGTTGCAGTTTTGGGCGGTATTCCGTCGTCGATCGCCAAAATTTTAACCTTGACGTGCGCAAGATTATAATTTTATATTTTAACAGTAAATTATATTTGAATTTTTTTTATAATTCAATAAGGTTTTTTTATAAATTTCACTTATTTATTTTAAGTATTTGTAATTTTTTTCTTATAATTGTTTAATATCTAAGAGAGCTCGGTATTTCTCTCTCTCTCTCTTTTTTTTTTTTTTTATTTACCTGATGCCGAGGAGTTTCCTCGCGATCAAGGCTTCTCTGTATCGAAACCGTGCCGTTTTCGTTGATGAAAAACTGTCTCTTCCGGTCGGAGCTTCTGTCGATGGAATAGGAGACCTTGCTCTTACCACCTTGATCCGGATCAGTAGCCTTGAACGTTTCCAGGCTGCTGCCTATTCGGGCGTTCTCCGGTACGGTGGTCTCGATATTGGCTTTCTCGAATTGCGGCTGATTGTCGTTGATATCTCGCAACTTCACGACCACCCAAGAGTAAGCAACGTGATATTTGTCGTTGTCGTTGTCCTCGCCCTGAAAAAACACAGGGAGGTGGTTTTTTTAAGAGTCGATCAAATCACGAAGAATATTTAATCTAAAATAAAATATATTCAATTATATTTGATAATATTTATTTTTACAACAACAAAAAAAAACACAGTGTATGTGTGTATCGAAAAATTCTCTCTCATTTTCTTTAACATCTTCTCTATCATTTTTCTTCTTACCTTATCGTTTACTTGTATCCTAAACCTAAAGCCGTTGCTCTGCAGTTGGTCCTCGTAATCCAGCGACTGTACAATTTTCAACGATCCCGTGCCGTCGTTGTTTCGCACCATGGTGAATTTATCGGCACCGTAACCGCTGCTCTCGATCACCTAAAAAGCCGTCGTAAAATCTTTCCTCAAGCCGTTCGAACATAATAATAGTTTATTAATATAAAAATTAATAGAAGAGAGATATCCGTTTTTTATTATTATTTAATTAAAAAAAAAAATCTCTCACTCACAATTTCTTCGTTTTTATTTACTAGATTTATTAAACAAAAATTATCAACCAAGGATTATGATCGTTTTGAATTAGTTATTTTATTCGTCGAAAACCGTTTTTGAAATGCCGAGACCGCAAGAAATACCTTGTATTGGAATTTATTGGTCTCGTCCTCGTCGTGGACAGTAACGGTGAGTATCGGCATTTCCGGCAGATCTGGTCCTTCCGTCTCGTCTACTTCGGTAAACCACTCCTCCTTCGTGAATTGTGGCGGCATGTCGTTTATATCTTTGACCCGTATCGACGCCGTCCCGGTGCCTGAAAAGAAAATACGCGCTGCATACGTGCCGCTTTTCTCGACTCGGAATATCAAGCGCGCTAAAGAACACTTAAAATATGCAAAACGACATTGCGATCGCGCGTCCGGAAATGTCTGTAGCCGTTTTATTCACGCAGCTCGGTTCGGACTTCCAACTTTATACAGATGAATGCTCGAAACTGTAATGTGACTAGCGAACGACACGCGCGAACACAATTCACGTCTACATTTTATTGAACGACCGTATAAACTATATACGTGTGTATAGAAAGAAGTATATAAATTTATAACAGTTGCGTGTGCGCGTAACATTTGCTGTTACGTTTCCAATACGCCCAA
The DNA here is from genome assembly GCF_002006095.1 of Pseudomyrmex gracilis. Taxonomy (NCBI): domain Eukaryota; kingdom Metazoa; phylum Arthropoda; class Insecta; order Hymenoptera; family Formicidae; genus Pseudomyrmex; species Pseudomyrmex gracilis. Next base: position 832,185 of record NW_018020604.1, read on the forward strand.
TATTTTCTGTTCAATAATATTACACGTACAAGAACTAAAATAAGGTTTTTTTTCATATATTTTATATTTTATCGCAGAGTTAAATTAATTCTTATTTACTTATTTTTCGATATTGTTTAACAAACATACAAGAGAAATTTATCATTATGTATGTTAAATTATTAATTATTAATAATATAGTATAGAATTATTAATTATTAATAATCAGAAATTTATTTATTTATTATTAATAATCAGAAATTTCAAAAAAAAATATTTAACGTTGAACTTGTGCGCGGGATTGTAATAATGTCGTTAAAAATTTTTTACCTTTTAACCCTCCTCCATCCATCGCGACGACCTGTATGGAATAGTCCGGTGTGCGTTCTCTGTCCAAGCAGCATACTGCGGTCTTGATCACGCCAGTTTCCGATTCGATCTCGAATATAGGCGAGCCAGTTTCTTCCTCGATAACATTTTTCTCAATAGAGTAGATTAGTCTTGCATTTGTGCCTTCGCTCGGATCGTCGTAATCCACGGCTGTCATCGTCATTACCACCATTCCTAACGCGGGAGACGAGGAACACGAGATTTAATTACGAAGTTCTTAATTCTTTAACGAAGTTACAATTTTTCTTTTTCTATCATTAAATTTCTCTAATCTATTAATGAGAAGTTATATTAAATCTTAAAAGCGCGTTCCTTTTATTTTCCAACAACAAGCAATGTCTCGATAAATCTTTCAATTTCAATTTGCTTAAATTCAAACGAACAAGTTTTTAATGAATAAAGTTAACGAAACGCGCCACGTAATATCCCCGGAAATGCAATGGCGCACGCGTACGTGCCGATCGCGTTCGAATCTCTGACAAACCTGCGGTGCCGTTTTCGGTAACATTTCCAAAGTAGACCCCCTGCGGAAATATCGGGGCGTTGTCATTGATGTCCTTTAGGTTAACTTGAACGTCGGCGTAACCCACGAGACCTTCCCCGCCCTCGTCCTGGGCAAACACGGTGAATCGCCATTGCGGCCGGCCATTCGGTTGATCTCTGTCCAGCGGCTGCAGCCGGGAGAAAAAGAGGGAGTCATGCGAGGATATCCTTTGAGGAGTCAGTCAAATATAGGATTCCAGCGAGGATGCCGTGTATTGACACAGTCTTTACTCGGAGCTCAATATCGGTTCCGATATTTGAATTATTCCATCGCAATATTGCGTTGCACGACCACGTGCACAAATATGTACAATAGCTATAGAGTCACAGAAGAAGAAGTAATTTCCGGGCCGATCAAGTGTTATATTACGCCATATGTTCGATTATTATCGATCTTAATCTTGTTTCAAACGATCCAAAATCTTTGTGACAAAGTGGCGCGCGTGTGCGTTTCGCCGCACTGAATCGAAATGCTCTTTCAAAAAATTAATTTTATGCACAAACTCGTTTAGTTGTTTAATTGATTTTATAATCGGTGATGAGAAATTACCAGTTATTCAAGTTAAAAGTGTTTTTTTTTTTTTTATTTCTAACGTTAACACCTCGAATTTGTATGTGCGCGTAATTGTCGGTCTACCGACGTATATATCGATTTAGTTACAAACCTTCAGGACGTAGATTTCTCCGCTCGTGCGGTTGATGTCGAACTTGCTGTTCGCAGGATTGTCGGGATCGATACCTTGTCCGGTTAAGAAGTAGACAATGTTTTGCGGCCTGTCTTTATCCCCGTCGGTCGCGGTGACCTGAAAATTAATTACGAAATTGTTGGCAAAATCGCTCGAACGCGAACGCAAACATTTATTCAGAATACATAATTATTCAGAACACATAATTAGGAAGTTCTCGATGTACAACGAGATTACATAAGGAGAGCAATTACCCCGAGGACGCGTTTCGGCAGAGTTCTGTCGTCCTCCTCGGTAATTTGTGTTCTGTAATTTGGTCGCTCGAAGACGGGAGGGTTGTCGTTTACGTCCTTCACATGAATTACAACCGTCGTGTAATTCTCCTTCAAGTTGTCCGAAGCAGTAAGCCGAAGCTCGTACTGTAAGAGACACACACGCGCGAAGTTGTTGACTTTTATCGTGCAACTTATTCAACTTTCAAATAATCATATTATCTCGAAGTAAATGAAGAAAAAGAGATTGTATATTCTCTTTTGTTATCGGTGCTTTTTTTTTTTTTTTTTGAAAAACAAAAAATCTAATCGTATTTCGCGTGTGCGCGCACATATATTTTGTCGAACGGAGAAACTTACTGGAACTTCTGAATGAAGAAAAGCAGCCGAACAAAAGCAAAAGAGCAACAAAGTACGTACGGAAAAGCCGTACGAGCATCACGCCCGAATGACATTTATGGTAATACCAACCCTTTTCCTCGTCTCGTAGTCCAGTGCACCCGCTACGTAAATGGCGCCGGTCATGTTTTTCACGGCGAATGCACCGCCTATGTTCCCGCTCGTGATCTCGTATCGAATACGCGAGGCTGCGACAAAGAAAGGAAAGTGCTTTTAATAAAACAAGGGCGCAACTCTCTTTCTCTCTCTCTCTCTTTCTGTCTTTCTCTCTCGCTTTCTTTCTCTTCTTCCGAAGAGAGCGCGTTGTAATCGAATGAATCTCGAGATAAAAGTTGCTGTCGCAAGAGCGTGAGTTTTATCGAATAAAGAAACTTCGGACGGCGCTACACGCCAAGAGGAAATCGCCTTCGATCGATCGTCATTTGAACTTTTATTCCAATACTGCCGATCGACCTCGCGATAATTCGCGCTTTACGTCGTGATATAGACGACGTGAACTCCCGGTATGAAAGTTGCCGAACAAAAATGGTATTTCGGTTAAATTCGATTTCCAGATCGTGTCGGACGATAGGATACATCAAATTTTACCTTATCTCGTTTTAATTTTCAGAAGAAGAAATTTTATTCGCGGCATTGTCACGGCGATAGCGTCGTCGAAGATAAACTACGTGTCTCCTTTTGTACAGACACACACACACACACACACACACAGTGATTTTGATATATAATTGTAACATCGCGATAATTTGTTGTAATCACATAATTATTTTACACAAGTAATAAATTTGTTTAAATGTGATATAATTTACGTTAATAAAATTGTAAAATTGATTACGTGTAATATATGATAATGATTATTGCACTCTGTGATTTTTAACGTGATAAATAAAATTAATTTTAAAATTGCACACACACACACACATACACAGAGGAGAGTGATAACATTAATTTAATGTGATAAATTGTAATTATGTAAATATCGCATTTTACTCTATTTTCATGTGAAGCTCGTGTATTCTTTTTTTCTCGCAAAATTGCATTGTAGCCACGCCAATTTGGAAAAGAATGCAACTTTGAATCAAATCGTTTATCTCTCGCGCGTTGTTTGTTGCAGCGAACGATATCAATTTCGAAATCAGTATTTATCAAGCCGTAAATTAAACAGTTTCAAAAACACGAGAAATCGCATAATGGTTTATTTATATAATCTCATTACTCAGGAAAGATCACACACATATCTAAGCAGATTAAACACAAAGAGGTTTTATTCAATTTGCTTGCGGAACATATTGCGAGCAAGCTTTCCGCGTGTCATAATCCGTGAATTTTATTTGAGCTTAAATGCATTAGTCGCAAAGCAAACATACCGTCGGTATCTACAATGCCGTACGTTATTATAAAGTTTGGTTGTATTGTTATAATTGTTATACGCAAGTTAAAATAAATAATAACAAATTAATAGTAATAATTTTAATGTGTTTGCGAGCAAATACTCCGTCTGCGCAAATTCAAACACACGTTCTAGCAAATTACGCGTTGCTTGTGTAATTAAATGCTAAAACGTAGTTGGAGATATTTCACCAACACTCGCATAAACTGTAAGCAAAAAAAAAAAAAAAACAAAAAAAAACAAAAATAACGAGACAGTCGTCAAGTGTGAGTTTTAAACAATCGGATACTTACACTCGTCGTGATCTTTGGCGGTGACGGTGAGCACCGTGTGCTGAATGTCCTCATTTTCGTCTACCTCTGCCTCGTAGAGGCCCTTGTCGAAGTACGGGGGATTGTCGTTCTTGTCGGCTATCCCGATGCGAATGAATTTCGTTACTGTAACACAAAACAAAAATTCGTACCATCAGACCAGCAGCTTTTGATCCGCTCGCTATAAATGTTTCAATAAATCAAAAAACGTGCAAAATGCGCCGTATCACCGTAAATTTAAAAGTCCAAGTCTTCATTTGCAGAAAGTTAATTTACGAGTTCTATTACAAAAAAAAAAAAAATAAATAAATAAACCAATCGCCTTTCTCACAAAAGCGCACGTTGTATTCGCATCCCGGTAAGATGATATCGGAACCACTTCTAAAGAGATAGAAATAGAGAGAGAGAGAGAGAGAGAGAGATGCGCCCGAGCAAGAGTTTCTTTTAAGTACATTTCGAATCTATTTCCCCTCGGGGAACGATACCGCGATGTGCTTCACATGACAAATGCAGCAAACATAGCCCGCAGGCGTTCCTCTGCGTATTCGACGCGAGCGCGAAATTCTCGCACAACCTGTTATGTAGTCATATTTTTTTGAAATTCTCTGAATGGGAGAACCTCGGGTGTAATATTTTATATAGCGCTCCTTCTCCTCGCGCAAGACGTTCTCTCGCGAAAACGTTCTTGCGAAAAGTGTGTTGCCGCGCATAATCTCAATTACGTATTCAAATCTCAACTCGAAGGAAACGAAACTTTCTATAAAGCGCGCAATAAATTTCACAATAATCCACAGTTGCGCTCATTAAAATTCAACAATTCAACGCGATCGGAGAAAATTTTCATATATCCGCCAAGTTTCGCGAACACACACACCTCTTTGAAATAATTTTCAAACAAATCAATTACTTGTAAATAATAAATGAAAAAATGCGTTTGATGACCCGCGCGGTCGGGTGATGATGCGAACGTCATCCGCGAATGTCGCGGCCAACTTGATTTTTTTTTTTTTTTCGCGCATTACGCGTATTCTCGCACGTATAGTCGCGATCTTAATGCACTTTACGACGGAGCGCGAAAACTTGGATGATAAAGAACCCGGGAACCGTTAATCATTTTTTCGCCTCGCCGCGGAAATTTAAGATAGGCAATTACCGGTCGCCGCGGGCAAGAAAGGTTAAGTAGTTTCAGATAACGGCACTTCATTCCGGAAGTAGACATTTATTGATGGAACTAAGTTGCCGCGTGGGGTCCGAAGAAAAATGTATAATTGCGCGAGCTTCCTACCGGACTGTGGTACATTAAAAGCCTTTACCCCCGCGTTTTTCACGCAAGCAAGAAAGAAGAGAGAGACCGCGACAAACATCGGCAAATTTCGCACAATTTTACGCGGCGATCCAACAATGTTATTGTCATTTTCCGCGCGTTCGATTCGCAACGAGATTTTTCCGCGCAAAATTAATGCGGCAGTTTTTGTTTTCTCGTTATTAAAAAATTCAGACCACCGTGAGATAACGTAATTAACGATCGCTGCGGAAATTTAATTTTAATTAATCGCCGAATTGTTGAATCGACACGCGCTCGCACCAACGGCGATTTAAAACAGCGAACTGAGCCCGTATATTTATTCAGTGAAATCGATCGGCGTTTGTGTAGCGAAACGCATATGTAGATACTACGCGAGGCGCATTAGCAGCGAATTTCGTATCGTATTTGGAAAATGTATTTTCCTTCTATCCGTTTCGATGCCGAAACCGGTGATGTTGCGCCGCGGCCAATTTGCTCCGAGTATATTTCGCGTCGCGAAAAGACTCCCTCTCTCCCCATCCTATCCCCCGCTTGAAGATCCTGCTCGTTTCCTTCGCGCTCGACAAATACTCGCTTGATTAAGTTAATCCCGGATCTACTTCTCCTCCCTCACGAATGCGCGCGCGCTCGCTCGCAAAGTGTGATAGCTAGTTCAGAAACGAGGAGGAGCACGTGTGAACCTTAATGCCGGGAGAATGTATAAAGCTCGTTTAATTTAATTAAGAGTTAATTATATTCGGGAGAGAATCTTCGTCGGGAGATAATGTCCTTAAGAGAAATTAAGCTCGGGGCATTATTATTCTACAAATAGCGGATGCGATTTTGATCGCGCGGAAGGAAGGAATATAGCACCGCGCGCGTTTCCGCGGCGTTTGTTCGCTTTATATATATATATATATACATTCGCGAAAACAAACAGTTCGCTTTCGAATATACACATATTCGCGATTCTAAATAGAATAGAGAAAGAACAACCGTTGCAAATTTTACATGAATAACCAACGCGCACAATTGAGATTCCATCTCTCGCGCCGCGGAGAGATCGCGACGTTTCTAATCTAACTTTCTCTGCGCGCAAATAAACTCTCGTTTCGCGAGGACGAAACGTCGATATATATATATATATATATTTATATATATATGCGCGCAAGCAATTACGCGCAGCTGCGGGAGAACGAGCGCGCGTGGAAAATTTGTTATCAGATGCGCGACGTTAAATTTTGCCACGCGCGCGCGCGTTATTTGTAAAAATAAAAGAGCGTCGCCGCGTCTGTGTGTGTGTGTGTGTGTGTGTGTGTGTGTGTGAGTTTCGTTGGAAAATTTATCGCCGAACAACTACCGGAAAATAACCGGCTGATTTTCGCGGCTGAAGATCGCGCGATAATGGCGCGAGCGAGACATGATTGATTCGCGAAGCTCGTCGGCTCTCTTCCGTCGGCGATCAAGTTACGTTAACGCCAGACGCGCGTGCATATATTATCGGAAGCGACGATGAAAGGGGAGAGGGCTTTACGTGGAAATTTACGTAATGATAATTCATCATTGCGCTTATCGTAAACGTGTGTACGAGGGGGGGGGGAGGGGGAAAGACCCGCCGGCGGGTTGTACATCATTGTTAGCGGGGGAGAACGTCAGTTTTCCCTTTTAATAGATCGCGATATCGAGCTTTAGCAACGACGTACCTTTCCCAGTAATGCGAATCGTATTTCGGGCGGGATAATGCGATACTAGATTAACATATAATCGAGATAGATCGCGCGCGGCGAGCAAAAGGGGGAGGGTGGGAACTATTGTCGCTTCCGGAATTTATCTTCTTTAGAAAAGTTGTGAGAGAGATGCCGTACACATTCTGAAATTAAACGCGCACACTTGCACACACAATCTGCGCGCGCGCGTCTCGTTTACGCGCCGGGAAAACTTTTTCTTCTTCCATTCGAGCTGCTGCGTCTTCATTTTCGTCTCCAATCCCCCAAGTTTCTTGACGATCTTCAAAGATTCAACGCGTGTTTACTGTTTAAACGACGTTTTTTTTTTTTTTTTTTTTTTACGGGAACAGTATACGCTCGTTTAAAAAGTAAGAAAGTTGCCGGAATGAACAATCTTCTCTTGAAACGAGACGACTTCTTAATTAGAAATTGTAAATTTGATATGCTATCTCTCGCTGTAAACGTTTGTTGGGGAATTAAGAAAAAACGGTTAGAATAAAAAATAAAAAAAAAAAAAACTCTATTGAAACAATGTGCAAATATGCGCGCCGGGACAAATAATCGGGTGAATGTTAATGGAGATTTTAATTTTTGCATGCAACGCAATAGCGAAGTTTAATCAATATTAATGAGAGTCTCGCGAAAGATTCAAAATTATTACTGAAACGACCAAGTCATGTGCGCTAACGAGAGGATTAAGTTCCACGGGACGATAAAAAAACTTGACGCAAACGATCAAAGAGACAATTTTCTCTTGTGCATCCTGCGGCGCGTATCAGGATCTCTCCCGCCGGGAGAAGCTACATCCAATGACGGTCCCACGAAACGCGTTACTGGGCCACGGGGTAAGAAATCGATGAAGCCCCCACCTCTCTCTCTTTCATACAACCCTCTGTCCCTTCTGCCCTCCCTTGCATCGCCGAGCGTCGACCCAACGGCGCCGAGAGAACATTCGCTTCTTAGCCGCACCCTGCAACACTCGATTGGTTCCTAAAATACGAGCACCCTCGAGGCCTTTTCACCACTCTCGATTCCCGTAGAGGCAGAGGCGGCTCGTTAACGCCGAGACCACCCTCGAGGGTCGCCCGCCAGTCTGAAGTAACACACTGCTAAATTAAGGATCGACCTTGTACCGTCCGGGATCTCGCGCGCTGATTAATGTCGAGAATTTCTTTACAGCATATTTTAGGTACAATATCTCGATAATTCGTCAAAAATTCACCAGATGTCAAACGCAACGTTTTTTTTTTTTTTTCAAGATGTGCCCCCCTTTGTAGATTTTATACTTATTGCACGACAAATAAAAATATATCTTACGTTTTTTTTGAGAAAATTCAAGTTTGTTTATTTAAAAATGTAAGAAATCAAGTAACAAAATATAATAAAAGTTAAGATACGAAAAGTCACGTACTCTTCGAAACACGCAATGTATTCACGTGCGCATTAAGAGAGATTTAAATTTGCGCGTTAATCCTCTCGAAGAATAAAAATCTACTTTCGCGCAACCTTTTGATGTTGTTCCCTTCCGTAATTGTGTTTCATTTAATTACCCCCCGTGGACAATTATCGGAACTCTAAAGGACGGTTGCAACGCCGATTAGCAACGTCGATTAGCGCTAATCCTCATTTTAATTCAATTTTCTCGCTTCAACTTCGTTCGAAGCGTTTTCCCCGAAGAGCTCATTCGGCGCAAATGTATCCGGGTTTTTCTTTTGCAATGCCCGAGGGTGAATTTTTTACTCGAGTCTCTTTTTGAGCAACGACCGATCTCAACCGGAAATACCGGGCCGTAGAAACGAGGGAGTAGGGGTCATTGGAGAGCGGCCAATTAATCGATTAACGCGCAAATTACAATGTGTATATATATCATCGCGAAATACGGCTCGCGTAATCTCGCCGCAAATTTATAGCGATAGAGAGATACGCGCGCGCGCGCGCGCGCGATGTAAATTAATTATCCAGATCATCAACTCTCTCTCTCGCGTCGCGCGAAGTTTATTCGTCGCGTCGTGCGGTTCGAACGGCCGCGGAAAAAAATCGCGGCTTCGAAACTTCGTTGCACTCGTTAACGTAATTGGAACATGTCGCCCCATTTTCGTTCATAATCGCGTTACGATCGACCAACGCGAACATTTAATTCGCGTAAATAGCGAGTAAGCGTTGCGGCTCCGTGGTTTTTGCGCGCGAACGTGATATTAGTTTCACGTGTTTTATAAAATCGCATAATAACAAAAGACGCTCGAGCGCAAATACTGTAATTCGAAAACGAGCTTAATCAATGGAAGCTTACCGTCCAATTAACCGACAAAGCACAAACTGTTATTGCGCCACCGTTTTCCGTCAAAGTTTTATGGTTCCAAAAAGTTACACATGATTGCAATTAGTACGATAGAACGTTAACGCACGTTTCGTTGCAAAATTTTGGCCAAAGTCAAAGTTCGCCGGCAATAATCGCCGGCAACTCGACCGAAGAGTGTCGTGGTTTTACACAGTTGCTTCTAATTGCGCGCGCGCGCGCGCGTACGCTTATACTTGTATAACTGTTTCGACTCTAATTTTTGTACTACATATAATAATTACACATGTAATAATTATAGATTCTATTAAACAATCTAACGCAAGAGCGGTTGATGACGCGTACCTCAAATTACAAGATTTGACACTTACTTAGGAAGGCTCGTAGGTATAGGAAGAACACTCAGTCTCCATCAGGCGGCGCAACGTCGCCAACAACACGCGATACGAAACGCGTCTCGGTGATAAAGAGACAAAATTAACACGAACAAACAACAAGCGCGACGACCGCCGACAGACTTCCCTAGTATTGTAATAATTTATTTACAACATCGGCACAATTTCACCTCGCTCGCGTGTTTACACCACGCGTGTAAGCGCGTCAAAACGTGAAATTGCAGAGAATCTCGTAGAATTTTATTAAAACAAAATAAGTTCACGAAAAAATTGATTTGAATAATATTAATTAAATAGAAAACTTGATGTTATTTCACTGAATATCGAAACGTCACTCGTAAAAAAAACCCGCGCTTGCGAGGTATCGTCAATAATCGTATTATCTTCTCCGCAATAACCGGTGATACATCGGCAAAATTCGATGTATCGCGTGTAACTCGGGCAATCGGGAGAGAGAACTAAGTACGCGAGCAAACTATATATCCGCGCGCGGAGCAATTCTCTCTTCCGCTCGCGAGCTTATTAATATCTCGATCCCTTCTCTCGTGTGAAAGCCGACAGACGATTAATTAGTCTCCTGCGATGTTACACGCGCAACACATGTAGTTATTAATCCCCGCCTCTCTCGAAGAACGAGGAGAAGAGAAGTTTGAACGATCGATTCTGACAAAATATCGAAGACGTACGACGACTTCATGAAGCCGGAAAGGGCGCTTGTAACGAGACAGAGATTGATTCGTCGAGATCCAGAGCGACGTCATCCGACGTATCCTCCTTCGTCATGTCCTCGTGAAAAATCGACCTATCGGAATGACGTAATCCGCCGTCGCACTTCAGCCGCGCGCGCGTCTCTCCTCTTCTATTCTCGTTTTCCTTCCTTCGTTCGCGGGCTCGAGGATTTGGCGGATTGAAAGGCGGACACCGAAGAAATTCTGTTCCGCGCGCGCGATGAGCGAGTTCTCACGGAAGAGCCGGAGTTCTCTCTCCTCCACGTCGCGAATGACACGTATAATCCCGCGGCGGCCATACATTACGCTCTTTCTCGCACGCGATTTCATCCGACGAACGGATAACTCTGTACATTTTTATCAACGTCGCGCGACAGCTCGCGAGAAATGTGTGTTCGAATTTCTTACTTTTTCTTCGACGAAGCTCCTTCGACGAAGCTTCGTTCCTTCGAGTTTCAACTCCGAACAAAGGTCAACGCGAGAAAATTCGAAACAGGCGCGTCGCGTGTTGTACGACGCGCGTAGATTTTAACATCGCTGCTACGCGCGCTCGCTTCGAGTGAAATGTCAAAAAGAGATCGATAATTGTTAAAAAATATATTTTGCGAACAATAATAACAGAAATAAATGCGTTTTTTTTTATTTATTTGCGTGTGTTCTAAGTTACCTCTTCGGACGGTGTAAAAAAAAACAAAAACAAAAAAATGCTTTTCCCAAGCGGCGCGCTGAAACTCGCGCTCAATTTGTCGATTAACGCAATCGCGTCGAGCGAGAGAAAACTCGTGAAAAAGAACACGGCGCGCGTGAACGCTCTAAAAACGCCCTCTGAAATCTCTCTTTTTCCTTGTCGCGTTAAACGCGACGTACGAGTAAAATCGAGCAAAACGAGAGCGCGATGTACGCGTCCCCTTAGAGGGTTGAAGAAATCCCGTCGCTCACGCGGCTAAACACGCGCGCTGCGAGAACAAAAAAAAAAAAAAAAAAAACAAACCCGCCCGACTTAATTACCACCCCCTCTCCTGGGATAAATCTCGAGCGAGATAAATAGGCGGCGATATTTTGCAGCGAAAAAATGTGTCGCGCCTGCGAAAGGTGGCGCCGGAGCTTTATCGCGCGCAGCCCGCGCTATCGTGTCGTATACGCGCGCGCGGAATTCGCGCGCGGCATCCGCGTGGTATCGGATCTCCGGCTCGGGGGGAAATTCTGCGAGAATGAAGGGAGGAAACAGAGAGAGAGAGAGAGAGAGACAGAGAATGGAAAGCAGGGGATTCCCCGCGGAAAGAGCGGCAACACAGCGTCGCCCGTAACTCGCCCGGCGTGTCCTTTTCTCTTTCGCGTAGCTCGAACAAACCGCTCGGATCTGTGTTCCGTATTTCACCTGTCAGTCTCCGCGAGCTATATCGCCCCGCCATTACTCGTCGTCGTTTTGCTTCTTAGGGATATAAATCGCGAGAACGATGTGCGTATATACACCGTCTGTCTCGACGCTGTCCGTATTTTGCTCGCGGCCGTAAATTTTTCTGAGAATTAATTTCCCCATGCGCATGTGCAGCGTGTTTTTCTTCCGTAATTTGGATAAACACTTTGGCTGATTGCAAAAATTTTCCTATCTTATCTATTAAAAACACGAACATACGTTGAAAAAGAAGAAAGTTTCGAATTTAGGTAAAAGAATCTTGACATGTTTCGCTCGGTTTTTTTTTTTTTTTTTTTTAACACAATGGTCCTATTCAAGGAAAACCCGAAGTTTCGAACTTTGTAATAAAAATATTTTCAGAACTTACACACTCACACGTGTGCGCGCTCGAATGATGATATAAAAAAAATTCCGATGAAGGATGAAAGGATTGAAGGATAGCGTCGCGAACTTGTCGCACGATCGTATGTCAGACGTCCGTAATGGGGCGATCGTAAAAAGGTCGGGAAGTCGACGAGGGGAGAACGTCGTCGCGGGTTTGCACCCGCAAACTTTTAAACGCGACCGATGCGGAATTTCAAACGATCGCAACCAGCGGTCTCGATCGACGCATCGTCGTCGTCGTCGTCGTCGTCGTCGTCGTCGCCGTCGTCATGACAACGAGGAAGAGATTTACAGCTCCGGACCCAGAATTTCACCCCGCCTGCCGTCTCATTCCTGCTCGACGGCTGCCGAGCTTCCGTCGCGCAAATATTCGATATTTTTCCCCCGCTATACGAGACGGCCGAGAAAACGAATAGAGACGGCAAAATTTACCGTCGACTTTTGCTAACTTTCGGGGTGTTAGTGAGAGACCATATATCTCGGAACTGGGCGACGTCAAACGTTTTCTCGCTCGGCCCGAAACGATATATTTTGCTTATCGGAAAATGTTAAACCCCGAACGGCCGTAGGATTATTTCAGCGGCGAAGTCAGTCGACGTCGAAAATGTCAAATGCCGCGGCCGCGAAATCGCCTACGCGATCCCCGCAGATTATCATTTTTCTTGTTCCTTTTTTCGCCTTTTTTATTTTTTTTTCTTTTTTCGAGAATCGCCCGTCACGTTGCGGCAAAGCCGGTTGAGTAAAAGTTATTTTGCCGCTCCAACCGTTTCTAGCGGAGGATTATTACAACCTCGTCGGATACACGGGGAACACGCGAACGGAGTTAGTTGAAGTTGACAAATTTATCATTTATCTTTACTGCGAGTAGTTGCAAGCTACTGCAAACAAGGGCAATAAGTACACAGCACGACGAAGTCGGAGACGAGCTTCAATTATAAATTTAATCTGTGTAAAGTACATAAGATATTAATCTCTTCTAATTATTAATGCACAAGTTTTCAATAATATTGCGATATATGCATGTACACACACACACACACAAACGTAGACAAATATATTTTATTTTATGATCGCTTTTTCGCGACGTGCTGGAAGAGTTTCTGAAAATAGTTTTTGGATTCGGAATCACCGTTAGTGTCAATTTTACACCAATAAAAAATATAAAACATAAAAATAACGCGGTTCAAACTCGAAAACCATTTCCGAAAATTGTTAATTTTATTGTTGGCGAAGCGGTTTTGAAAAAGGACGCGGACGGGGATTTGTCGAATTACTTGTATCAAATAAATCATTTTGAACAAATCACAAATCCGCAGAATTGTTTTGACGAAAAAGTGTTGTGCAATAGAGAATTGAAGAAAGAAAAAAAAACGGCAATCGGAGAATTATTTTATATTTGTCTATTGAAAGTGTACCGAGCGAGTGACTTATGAGAGTAAACGAACTAGCTATATGTAGTTACAAATTGAATAGAGTGCCTCGCGGATCCTTTCATCGCTCTGGATACTTGTATTTGCTTTGTATGTTTTTTTGTGGAAGAACAATATAAAAATTTCCGCCGCTGCGTGATATATATTTTATCGGATATGGATTTTGCCATCGCTCAACTTTGTTCCAATAATTTCTTCTTTACTGAAATCAAGTGAGGCACTCAGTTGAGCGTGTTAAGAGAACAAATTTATATCGTGAGAACAATGTGTGTGTGTGTGTGTGTGTGTGTGTGTGATTATTAAATCATTGATTTTCCTTCGATCGCGACAGAGTCTGTCTTGCAGTTCATCAGTTTGGAGTAAATTTTTCTCCCGCACAAGTTTGGCGTGGCTTTTGTCCGCTTAGATACACTACTAGGCGAGTAGAAGCATTACGATGTAGTAAAACGTGCGCCGTCGTTCTTGTCGGCGTGTTTATCAATGAAGATACTCTCTCCGCCTCCATATACTCGCACACATCCGACTAACTTCGACGCGGATCGTGTTTACGTAAAGATTTATCGACACCACTCGAAACGAAACTTTCTTTGTGGGTCAACGTAAAATAATGTTGCCAAACGAGAGACCGTGTGTGTGTGTGTGCGCGCGCGCGCACGCGTTTTAGGTGGTGACGTTGATCCACGATCGGCAGTGTTCAGAATCGAGGGAGCGTTTCCGCCCAGCGCGCAAAGAAATGAAATCTTGTATCGAGTCGAAGTTTCCCGTGGATCGTCGTTAATGCTTTTATAGCGCGCGCGCGCGTCTATTTCACGTCGATCACTTCGCTTGACACAGAGTGCAGAATGCACGGTTTGAAATGTAAATACACGCAAATATTTATACGCATATAAATTTAAATCACAACAATATCGTAATAATGCAATAATATATCTATTCATAAATAAGCGGCGATGATTAGTGAATAATTAAAATCGCAATTTGCAATAACATCAAGAACTATTAATTGCAAACTGAAACTTTGATTTAAACAAAGAAAAACCGTGAAATAAATCGTCGAACAAATGCGTCACGAACAGATCTGTCATTGACAGTTTACAGTCGATGCTGCGCGCTATCTCTGTTCTGTCAATATTGATATTTGCATTCCGATATCGGGCTTTTACACACAGTTATTTGCAACTCGAAATATTTTCTCTTTAAAATATCTCACTTTGTCGGAATAGTTTTCGCGATAGCGCAAAAATCCGGGAGTACACGTATCTTCGATCGCAATAGAAAAAAAAAAAAAAAAAAGAAAAACATTTTAGATACGAAAGAAGAACGAGAGAGCCAGGAGAGAAGATATTGGCGTGCAGAGCTAAGAATTGTCGAAATGGCGCGTGTATCGTTCCGTCAATAGATAGAGAAAAAACTGAAATCTCGATCGCGCAGAGAAATTAAGAAGCGCGCGCGGTTTTTCCGACGATCATATCATCGTCCCGCAAAAAAAAATGCCGCGCTCTTTGGCGCGTCTGCAAAAAAAAAAAATGTTTTTATCTGCGAACTTTACCGCATCGTCCCGCGTTCGAAATAAAAACGAAATTCGTGCGTACACTACGGAGACACTCCAGAGACCGATTCGTCGTCGAGAACTTTTACGGTCCGCGTAAAAATTTCAACGACCCACTCGACATCGGATTTATTCAGTATGGAACGCGAATTTCCGAGCGCTTGCATTAAAATAATAAGAAAGGAATAACCGGATTTATTCATGAGCGCTAACCAGCGAAGCGAGCAAAATAGCCAAGCACCGCTGCTGCCGCAAGGAAAATTTTCTGTTAACACCAAGCGCGACGCGCATTTATCAAAAACCCGCGCGCTGTGACTTTGATAAAAATTGAATGTCTCCGTAAACGTCACGTGGGAGCGGCGCGCGGGCAGCTCGTTTAATTTAGCGTGATTAGTTTCTTAATTAAAAATTTCCGACAATAAAACTTCTTTCCTAATTATTCAAGAGAGTATCTCGGCTTATTAAATCTCGTTCTTGGAAAATTACAAAACTGGAACTGAATTTTTTAAATCGTTATTTTCGCTAGTTTTTCTATTTTCTATTTGGTAAATGTTTTTTTTTTTTTGTTTTTACTCTTTTTTTTCACCCACTTGCGTTGTACAAACAAATAACATTGCGAAAGAAGAAAGATAAACAATGCAATTTTTGTAAATAACCAACAATCTCGCGTGTGTTCTGAATATTTTGTCCTATTGATATTTTCTCCCGGCGCTGTGCGTGTGTGTGCGCGCGCGCGCGCACGTGCGTCCGGTTGTGCTCTTTGTCTCGATTTAATTAAACAATACGACTGATATTTCCGCCGCGGGGGCAAATAATTCGGGCAGCGCACAAAGGAAGAGAGTCGGAGATATGAAGATTCCGGCGAACGCTGCTCGCGCGCTACTTGCGCTTTATTACCGGCTCGTTGTTGCTCGTGTGCATTGTTTAATCGCGCGGGCTGCCACACGCCGCGCGATGTAAGCGTGATATATCTCGTTTCTCACGGCATTTGCCCGGGGATAATTATACGGGAGGGATAATCACTTTTCGCGCGCGAAATTATAATCGCGCGCCGCCCGCAAGTTTACGCGACGTGATATAACGAAGCAAATAATCAGCTCGGCGATGATATCTTTACGATCTATTCATCGGCCTTGATAAATTGTAAAATGTTATCACGCGCTGTTAACAAGCATTCGTTGCGGTGATTACGCGGCTTTCGCGGATCATTTCCGAAACTGATGTGTGAGAGAGAAAGAGAGAGAGAAAGAGAGACGTAAAGTAACTTAACTAGATCGCGAATAGGCACTCGATCCTTGCGCGAGGTTTTGCACATATCGAGTCATGTTACATAACAATATGATTCACACACACACATACACACACAGTGGGAAATTCATTTCTGAAAGAAACACGAAAGAAAATTTAATTAACCGGAAGGTAATAATGTGTGAATACCGTTTGCTGTCAAAATTACTCGGGGTTAAAGCAACAATAGAATTCACGTATCGTGTATGGCGGTTGAATTTTTGAACACGAAGCTTCCCGCTGCTTCCGTTTTGACTGTGTGGTCGACACACGGAGCTTACACGGGCGGGTTATTATAAATTCCTCTTTATGCAAATATGGGACTGCGCGAACAATGCTATACTAATTTGCAGACTGTTCGTTGGAGGCGAAGTTACTTGTTGGGCAACCGGCTCTCGCTACCCATTACTCGCTGTTTTCCCGGAATGGCACACACGCCCGGCCCAAAGTGAGTGTCATTGAAGTATACCCCGAGCTTTCCCCAAACACGATGTAAAATCCGGCGTGCCCTGTATCGTTCTGATGCATATATGAAACACATGATTCGCAAACGGTAACATTGTACCGTAAGCAAGCGTAATCGCGTAGTTTTAAAGCGGTTAAAAATATATTATCTCTTCTCAGAGAAACTTGCTTTGTCACAACGAAAACATATCGCTGTTTAAAAATTACAAGCGCAAATGCGCTTGTAATTTTTTAAAACATTTCAACTACATTTTGGTATATTTAAAAATAAATACACAAAAAAAAAGAAAAAAGAATTAAATATTTAATCATTAAATAATTTAGTTTAAAACTCCTTCTTAAACTTACATATTACAAATTAATGATGAAAGTTACGACATCGACATCTCACGAAGATGATTAATAATATCTCTCAATCGAATTGATTAAAGATTTCCAAGTTCTGGCCCGCAATAAATTTCGAGAAGAGCTACGGCGAGAATTTGGACGGATTCGTCCGGCCCCGTCTGCTTCGCGAGTTGTACGATAGTGTTCTGGGTCGCGCGGATGTGCGCTATAAATCAGGCTTTAGCCAGAGCAAGGCGGCCCCCGCCCTCCTCCGGTTGTCGCTGATAATGAAAATCCCGCGGCGGATGTTCGCGAATTCTTCTGCAATTCCGGGCGTACGGCGCGCGCTTGAAAGGATGCCAAAATAATTTCGAGAGGGGCCGGAAGTTGATGCCGAAACCCATCCTTCTCCTTCCCCGTAGGGCTGGTCGAGTTTCGAAGTTTCTTTGCGAATAGCGTGAATCATTCGAATTCGCGCAACACCTGATACGAGGAAGAGAGATTAAAAATTCTTACATCTGTCGCGCGAGATAACGCGAATGCTTGTGATGAAAAAAAAAAAAAAAGAAAAAAGAAGGTCGCGCGTCTCGCTCCCGTCTCTCGTATACGTACGTATACACATATATATTTTCGTTCCCATAAATAATTCTCCTCTCGGCATTGCAAAATCCGGGCACGCGTGCACAGATGCGCCAACCGCATTGATTTACAACGATGCGCTTCGTATACAGATCGCGCGATGAAAAATAAGTCCCGACTCAGCCGCGGCGATCAACAAATTAGTGCGTTTCGACGGTGAAAACATCGACCGGGGAAACAGTTGCTTCATATCTTATTGAAAAATGTTTGCGCGCGCACTTTTCGCACTCTCTCCCAAAGTAGAAATTTCCGCGCGCGCTTTTAAGATTATTTTCCCGCGTCGCTCTTTAAATCCCAAAGTCAGTCGCTGGTAATTTCGCTTGTAAGCGAAAGTGTAGTATTTCGTTAAAATATAAATTTTTTTCCGCGAGCTACTCATTATTCATTTCGCCAACGCGAGAAGCGCGTCAATTTTAATGTAATTCCGCTGTAAATTTCGCGCGGAGAGTATTGTATGTACACGTCGAAAAATATCGGGGCGTGGGTGGTTTCGAAAACCACACATTGTTGTTTCTAAGAAAATTCATTGTATCAATTTTCTAAAGGAAATAGAAAGATGACACAGGTAATATGTCGCTTGACAATGACATATCGTCGGGGTTGAGAGATACACGACCAATTTTTCGACCGCCGCAGAGTTCGCGGTTATCAATTCAGGTGTCCGGAACAAAAAAAAAAAAAAAAAAAAACGGAAAAACAAACAAACAAATGTTGGACTTGATAGATGGCGTTGTTGTCCGATTTGCATACGCGCATCGAACGCTAATTACGTGTAAATTTTCGCGAGAGAAAGCAGAAACATGGCTCGCGCAAAGTTCGATCGATCGAACTGGCCGTCGAGAGTTTAATATCCCCCTCGTTCAAAACTTTTCCTCGCAAAACATCGCATAAGTATTATAGCGCAATGTCGTTAGTAACATCGTAATATATTTCAAGCGGAGGCAGATTGTCGAAGCATTTCGATGAAGTTGTAATCTCGCAAATTACGAGATTATAATCGAGATCTACGTATCGTAATTGCGTAAACGCACGTATACGTGAAAATTATCGCCTTTCGCACGAACGAAACAAAAAAGGTCGATTTTTTGACCCCTTATCGTTATCACTGAAAATTACGAGGCAATATTTTTTATTTCCGCAACGTTGAGGTCGATGTGTCTGTTTTCAACGAATTTTTGTAAACAGCGTAAAGATGTTTTTTTTTCGTTTTTTTTTTCCAATAAGTACGCGCGAAAGTGTTAATTCCAGATGGCGAATTTAGATGAGGTCGCGAACTACGTGAGAAGTTCCGTGAGAAAACTTCTTGCATTTCCGGCCACGTCGTCATCGTCGTGTCCTTAGTCTTACTTGCTGTCGTTGTCGTCGTCGTCGTCGTCGTCGTCGTCGTCTGTCGTTGCGGTCGGGAAGACGACGGCAAAACTTCCCAACGGAATGCGGCCGAAGTGTGCGCGAAATTCCAGCTGCGTCAGGGAGAGCAAGAACTGCTGATGAAGTCGTATTATCGTTCTCGTTAAAAGGAACCGCTTTCTACGTTCCCGCGGAACGAAGCTTACGCGGGAAGACTCCACCTATTTCACACGCGGAAAGGAATTCTCGACATCTCTGAGAATTTCTGCGGAGTGAGAGTGAGATAGATAGATAGATAGACGGATAGAGAGAGAGAGTGTGTGTGCACAAGCATGACTCGGAATAAGAATATAAACTACGTGTTCCCATCTTGACTAGCTGCCGGCAATGCTAGTGTGAGGCGGTTTCGGCCACAATTTGTGCGGGAAGGCGCAACAAACGCGAGGAATGCGCGAGATCGGCGGAATTTGGCGTTGTTTGACTGGCGTGTTACGGTTTAACTTAGCGAAGAGTTTACTTTTGGGGAAACAATTTCGCGGGGCTTTGCAATTCGCGGGGCATCGCGCGCTGCGAAGATACATCTTTCATTCGGATGAATGAGTTTACCCCCGACGATGAAAGATCGTCGAAACTCCGAATGAGTTATTGCACGGAATGCGTGATATATTTTATATATATATATATAATGTATATATATTCGCTGGGGTATCATATAGCATTACATGACGTATACCGCCCTATGATATATCCACCCTTCTTCATGATATCCAGATATGTTGTCTCAGATATACAATGTTTTATTCGACATTGTACAACAACGTCGGATTGTGTTGTGCAATTCCTACAAAAAACAGATTTATCGCTGATGAACAATTTGATAAATAACAAAAACTGGACACGTGTCTCTTCTAAGAAAAACTATTGTAAAATCGTGTGTGTGTTTCTTGTGTGTGTGTGTGTGTGTAGACGCCGCAATTAAATGACGATAATGATAATAATTTAATTGCTATCACGAGAATCTGTTAATTGCCTATTTTTCCATGCGAGATTGACAAAATCAAATTATAATTATTCGTCGCAATTGGAATTATTTGCGATATTGCATTACCCGCATAACCGACGAAATTCCGTTCTTTTAGCGACAATATTAAATGGGATTACATAAATCGAAAGCATCCGTCTTTGTTTCGCGCGCAGCGTCAATTTGACAACGCAAATAACATAATCTACGGAGATATTAATGCAGCGCGAGCTGGTTTTTGATTAAAAGTCTCTGAAAATATGTGAGCGCTTGTGTGCGCGGGAAACATTTTATGTGTTACACGCGCGCGACAGCAAACCTATACATTGATGAAAAATTACTTACGAACGTCGGTGGGGATTTAATTTTCGGAGCGTGTATAAATTAATTTATAGCCGTCTATGAATTTCTGCAGCCGCGCATCAGAATTTCCGCGATCGCTTTTGTGATGTTAAAAAACATCACAGAGAAAATGGACGCGGATTTCGCAGTCCGTAAATTCTCATCGATTAACTTTGAGCGACGAGACGGCGTTTTAACGACCAATGACATTGATCGTTAAAGTGTCGCGAGAGAATCTGGGAAAAAAAAAAAAAAAAGGAAGGAAAGAATATCGCGCGCGAGACTTTACTGCGAAACTTCGTTTTACGAAGTAATTCGCGCGGCAGGCGAGCGAAAATTAAACTTTTCAACGTGATTCGCAGTTTTCCACGCATGTTTCATATAAACCGTTTCGAATGATTAAAACATTAACCGGATGAAAGAGAGAGGACGTTTTACGGATTTCTCGATTTCTCAAGATGAAAAACTTCTCCGCGTGTAAAACTTCTCTCCACGTTCGCAAAAAGAGCCAAGACGTTTCGTTGGATGTTAAAAAAGAAATTTGTGTCAATCTAAAATGTATCTCTCTCTCTCTCTCCTGAGTTTTTCGCTCTAAAAAGTTTTCCCCAACTTTAATTACATTAATCATTAAACAAAAGCATTAACTTCTGTGAGAAAACAGTTCTAAATTATTTAAAAGAGATACAACGAATTTTGTCTAATATACATAAACAAAACATTAGTCAAATGCAAAGGACGCAAACTTCCAATCTGAACTGCGCGACTGCTTCAAACTTTGTAGCGATGAGTTTTAACGAGAGGCCACGTCGTGCCACGTTACTCGCCGATATTGAACAATAATTAAACTTAAATCGATATCGTTCGAGCGAGTGAACTTGCTCGTTATCGCGCCCGTACGGGGGATTGCTAGTGAAATCTCGCTATGATCCCCGATTTCGATAAGAACTCGGTTCGCGATGGGGACATATTGATCCGAAAGGAAGGACAGCGTATGGCTGCCTTCTGTTACGTGGGAGTGGACAGACTAATCGAGCCACACACGTTCCCGCCCGATCGAATTGATGATCGCGAAACGTTAAAAACACCGTGATCTCACGCGCGCACAGACACAAGTATTAAGTTAATTTACTAACGACAAGTATAATTCGTTAATTCTAAAAAAATACATAAAACAATTATATAAATTACAACGTCTCTACCGAAATTTACGTTGCGTTGTAATTAAATAACTTAATCCTAAATTTGTTTTTGTTTTTTTTTTCGCCAATTCTTCGAAGAGTTCAATTGACTTGGATAAAGTTTTACGAGCCCTTCGCGTAATTTCTTCCCACACCGTAATCGGTTTATTTACCAAAGCGGCGCCCGCTTGGCTCACTTAGCATTTACTATCGAACAATCCAATTGGCCTTGCGAAATTCGTCGACGCAATTAGCTTGTCGCTTTTGATTAAACGCATCCTCGGTTCCGCGACGGGAGTACTAAATCCAATTGGCCGTCCTGAGGGATGATAAACATGACTGATGTTAAGACGTGAAGAACAGACAGCTCGGATAACGGTGCCGCCATTAGAGTTAATACGATAAATGCATTTCCCGCCTGTCGAATGACTACAACGTGTTCCCCGTTCTCTCGATCACGTTTTCTGCTCTTTCTTAACCGCCACGGGAACACTTCCGACGGTTCTTCAGACGAGAGAGAGAGAGAGAGAGAGAAAGAGAGAGCTGAAGAGACTAACGGGCCGGAAATCGTCGTCGTCCACGTCGGAGTTCACTTCGGTCAGAATGGAATGACTTTTATTTCCGTCACGACCGCTCCGTCGTGCAAAAATACAAGGCGTTTCAAAACGAGATGACAAAACTCCCACATCTTTCAACTCGAAAACACTTTTCACAATTCGCAATTATTTTTCTCTTTTTCTCTCTTCCTCTTTTCCTTCTCTCTCTCTCTCTCTCTTTAGAGAGAATTTACTTTTTTCCAAAGCTTAAAATTAAACGTATATATTTTTGACAAAGTTGACAAACAGCTTTTTCCTCTCCAATCCCTTACGCAACTCGTATTATTGATGTCTCGGGAATTTTTCGCTGGTGATAAATCGAATAAAAGAAGCTCGCCCTTTGACGAGGGACTTGTCCTTTTGGTCCACCTTACTGCCACCGAAGGAGAGAGAACACGACCGGTAAACTTGCTGGAAACCTACATAACTCCACCTCGTCAAATTTCCTCGTCGAATTAAGCGCAAAAGCGACCGGAAGCCGCAAGAGCCCCCGGCCTTTGAAGACCCGAAGCCGTAATAGCGCGCGGTCCGACATTATTTGCCGGCTCGGCTAATTCATGGGGGTTGCAAGATATACACGCTGATTCCCAGGCGTTTGCCGCTGTTCTGAGACGCGCGCGGCGTACTTAGTTTCCTCGAGCTTTCCGGACGCGTGGAGCGCTGGATTGCTTTAATTACGGAAATTCGCGGACGAGTCGCGTACCCCAAAGCATCTCTTAGTTAGGGATTCTTCCGCCGAATCTCGAGAGAGTTCGAGGAGTGACACTTGTCCGAATTCGGGATACGGATTTCAAGTTTTATACGCGAGAATCAGGTGAACAATGGAATGTGGCTCGCAAAAAAAAAACAAAAGAAGATTAAAGGAAGAGCCGAAGAAAAATGCAAAGTATAGAACAATAGTTTTTAATTAGGCACCTTTAAAAGAGCGAAATTGTTATCTACACTCTGATTATCAATTTTGTATTTAAAGTGAAAAAAAAAAAAAAAAAAAATGATACACTCTCCGTTGGGAATATGATGTAGCGGTCGAACAAACGTAATGCTTGGCAGTTCGCGAATGCAATTAATTTCGATGAATTATAGAGTGCGATATATTTCATAAAAATGTCGCTCTCTTTTTGAATATTAGAAAACACAATAAATTTTTCTTTATCAAGTAAATTTATCTTCCACGTCTCTGCGCCAATAAATAATAGTGACTTTCGAACATGTTTACACCGAAATAGGGGACATGTTAAATTGCTTTGGGAAAAATATCTAGTATTGAACATCAATAGAATCAGCTAACAAGTTGTGTTTGCATTATACGTTTATATATGTGTGTGTGCGTATATATATATATATATACATATATAGTATAAATTTCACCAAAAAAATACACCTGGCAAATGCAAACAGCTTTCGCGCGCGATATTTTTTCGTCGTTTTTTCGTGTGTCACATACAAAATGCTGATCATGCATATTTGAAATGAAATTGATTGCAGCGCGACACCGGCACCAAATATAGAACGCGGCGGCGGTTGCGCGGACGTGCTATTAAAGAGGTGATGGCTTCAGTTCCAGTTATGAAGTGAATTAATGGACAATCTGAATTATTGGACAAAAACACATAGCTGCGGAAGAGAGACTTTAGCGCGCGAAACTATTGCACGAACTGTTGCGCGAATGTGCCAAGTATTATGTTTAGAATAACGTACACGTTATATATACGTTAACGTAAAGCTTGCTTGTGATACACACGCTGTAAGTTCAAATTTGCGGTGTATTTAGTTTGAAACCAGTTAGTAAACTAGAATTACACCACAGTCAAACGACTCATATGTACTCGTCAGTCCCGACAGAGATGCTCAAACGCTCGAAAATGTTGCTTGCTTTGCGCGACCATGATTGATTCCGGCGGCGTTATACGGAACCGCGATCGTTTACCAACAACGGTTTGCAGCTGCAAATTGAGCGGAAAGACGAGCAGAAGAGCGCGAAAACGCACTTTCGAACCGTTGCTGTGCAAAAACACGACATTACTTTTCCCGGAAAAAAAAAAAAAAAAAAAAAAACGGTTTGGGAAAGAGCCGTATGTTTTCCGGAAAAATAGCCGAATTCCGGCGCAGTTAATTTCGCGTGTACATTATTGCCGAGCTGTGAAAGAATTATGAACGCTCTCTGTTTTCCGCCAAAAATTGGATTATTGACAAGCATCGACGCGCGCGCGAGAGAGAGAGAGAGAGAGAAAACGTATCGTGTTTAATATTAAAAACCAAAGTACGGACAGTTAATTGATTCACGATAATTAACAAATAATGCACCAGGAATAAATCCTGATACTTGCTTCGTTATATTATCACGAAGCTTCAATTTTGGACTCCGTGTTGTTTTTGTAATTCGAATCCTACCAGAAAAACCGCGTGTAAATAATTACAATCAATATTGATTGTTGCCACTTTTATCTCGACGCTGATTGTGTTTCTCGATTCATGTCGTACAAATCAAGAGGCACGACAGTGCCTCTTATACGCGAAATTTATGAGAAGCGAGGAGACTTTCATAAAGCAATATCTCAAGAACTACTGAACCGATCACT
This sequence comes from Pseudomyrmex gracilis, assembly GCF_002006095.1. NCBI lineage: Eukaryota > Metazoa > Arthropoda > Insecta > Hymenoptera > Formicidae > Pseudomyrmex > Pseudomyrmex gracilis. The sequence goes on from NW_018020604.1 coordinate 857,147, forward strand.
TTCGTTTTACTTCTCAATCGCAGAACAAAACACTAAAAAAAAGTATTCTTGCGTTTTTTAAAATCACGTGACAGGGAAGAGAATAACAAACACCACGTGACTAAAGTCACGTGTCTTTTTAAAAACGACGCAACACGTTAAAATAAAAATAATAACAACGTGTGTTGTGCTAGTATATAATAAATAAAAGTATTCGAAAGTTTTACACAAAGAGTTACATTTTTTTTCAGTTAAAAAAATGATTGGCGAGAGAGGGAGAACGCCACTTCTGTACTTTTGAAATCGTCGATTTTGAACAGAAATTTGACGACGCATTTTTAATGGAACCGTTTGCTTTTCTTTTCTTCTCGTTTTTTAAATTACACATACTCTTTTCTCATACACAAACAGCTTTCGAAAACAGAGAAAAATTGACAAGAAACAATATATAAAACAACAAAAACAATATATAAAAACGCGCCGTTGATCAATCGATGAACAATCGGTTCTCTGATGTAGTCGAATGCGTTTTTATTTAGCGAATAGCCGCCGTCGAAAAAAAAATCACGATGTAAGTTTCATTATTACGGTCAAAACGCGTTCGAAACTCGAATTTCATTCGTCATCGATATTTCTGCCATAAATAAAATGCACGCACGTTCGCACGTTCGCGCGAAGTGAATTGTTTTGCCGTGCCGGTAATGACTTCGATTGTATTCCGTCGCGGCATTGCGATTTCGTAAAATTTCATTTTGTTACCCCGAAGCGTTGTCCTTTGAAATTGCTTTCGTCGGGGGGAAAAGAAGATTTCCGCACAATACGTCGCCGTTGAATGACGCGCTTCGAGAATTTGCTTTGCTTTTGCGGATAAAAATGAGGAGAAACGTCTGAATGTAACATTTTAAAAACGAGGGAAAAAGAAGAGAGTAAAAAAATCATTACTTCTCTTAATTTTCACGAGCTCGCTTATTTTATTTCAACTTCTTGTCATAATCGTTGAGAGTGCGTTGAAGGATTTCAGTGAGCAAGAGAAACTTTTAATTGTACGCCGATAAAAAATTTTAACAATTTGTGTAAAGATTACAAGGAATTTTTGTTTCGCGGTTTTTCTAAAGTTTTTAAGATTTTGTTCGAAATCTTTTTTCCAGCAGAGAACTCGGTCATTAAAACTTTCGCGACAGAGTCTTAAAATAATCTAAAGTCAATTCTTTTTTTTTCTCTCATGAATAAAAAAACATATATATTCATTAGACACATGTACATAATTGGAATTAATCATAAATAAATATATTTCTAATGAGCAAACCATTTCGAACGTTATTTCTGAAAGATTTTTTCATTTTTAAATTTTGCATTTTGTAGCATGAACAGAAACTGATGAATCAAAACATTACTGACTCCGTGAGTATCTGATTGATCAATAAAATGTAATTGTATAAGATTGTATAGGATTGTCTATCTCTTAGTTGTCATTTCATCTATCACAGCGCTTATTTTCAATGAAGCGATACCGATCGTGTTTATACTCTCAATTTCCTTCACATCCAAATTCAGCAGATGCGATAAATGTTACCTGCCTGGCAATAAAGTGATTGGCACTTTAATCAATATTACGCACGTCGCATTTCAGGTTGATACGAGCTCGTAAATGATCGAGTGTCTAGATGAATATAAACGTGCGTATACACGCGTGTATACATAAAATATAATATATAAATAGATTGAATAAAAATTATATTTTCCATAAAGATTTTATATCTGATATAACAGATTGCTTTGCATAAAAAATTCGTAATGATAAACGCAGCACAATAACGGTAATAATTTAGTACAACTCTTTTGCCTAAAATATTGACCTTATCGATCTTGGTTTATTGTCAAACAATTTGTTGAAACAAAAATTTGTTTCAAAAATAAATTGTAATAACAAAAATTTTATACAGAACCTACATACAAGCACGGAAAAAGAACATAAATATTTTATTACTGAAACTGTTATTGTTACTGTTAAAAATATGAAATAATAAAGTTTTTTATGATACTTCAAAAAATTATAAAACTCAAATGGTTTTGCTAAAATTTGGATGCTTTCATTTACTAATAACTTGTTTTTGAAGTTTAATTAAAAAAATCTCGTGTGTGTGTGTGTGTGTGTGTAAATATTTTGCTTTGAACTAAAAATGGGTAATTAGTAAATGGAGGCATCAGAATTTCTGACAACCAATAGTTGTAAACAAAATCTATAGAGCGGAGTGAAATTATCATCCTAAAAAATTCATTATTTTTGCTAAATTTGCGATCAGTAATACATGACCGACTTTGTGTAATACTTTCGAACATCCTTACGTAACTCACGAGATAGATCTTATTTACGGGACCAAGTTTCTCTGCGAGATATCTTGAGGTGGACAGATGTACTAGATATCACGTGAATAACTTTCCAATAATAAAACTAGGAAAAGAAATGCTATCTCTCGACTCTTTTCTTCGGTGCGTACAAAAGAAAGATTTACATAATTCGATTCTAAGTAAATCAAACGCGTGTTCTTCGTTGCACACACACATAATCGGAATCTTGTCGTTTATCACTAGCGACAACAATAGCGCTATGAAATTTTATCACGTAAAATTAACGCTCAAACAATCACTCCGTTGTTAAATAATTGCGTTATTGTATTTATCAATATTCTCTCTCTTCCGTACGTGACAGTTAATTTGGTCGATCGGATATGCGTGGTTTAACAATGTTCTGTAAATTAACTGACGTATTTATTATAGGAGAATATGTAATAATTTATGAAACGAGAAACACACGAATAGCAAAATTTTGAGATTCAAAGAAAAATCAAAAGATTATATAGAACCAAATATGTTGAGGTGTTAAAAAACTTCGTAACTAATAGGTATAATGATTATTTATGAACGTTTCAGTCATAAAACTTTTATGGTTCTCAAAATTTCTAACAAAGAACGAAAACTTTTCGGAGCAAATTTTTATATTTGCGCATATTTTTTATGTTGCGCGTGACAGTTTTAAAAGTATACGGTGTTTTCATGTTTAAAAAATAAATTGTCTTGTATTTTCACAGAGATTAACTATATATCTCTTAAAATGTTAGAGAGAGAAAGAGAGAGAGAGAGAGAGAGAGAGCGAGAGATAGAAAGAGAGAAAATATTTTTAAAGTTAGGATTAATATACTTAATCAAGATATACCTACGTGCAGATGTGCAATCTATTTGAATTTAAATTTAAATCTGCTAGAATGTGAAAATGGCGAATTTAAATTGGAGTTATATGCAACCAAAATTATGAAATATGGCTCTGGATGTATGTACATAATATACGTATATAACCATATTTTCAATAATTCATAAACTCTGATGTAACGATTCAGTTAAAATTACAACGTCCATAAAGCGATCTCGATAAAACACGTTTGCTGCATTATTACGTCATGTTACGTATTGTTCTTTTGCTTTGTCAAGATTTACACTCGTGTAAATCTAAATTAAAGATCGAAGTAAAAAGATCAGATAAAATTAAAGTTTTTAATACTAGTAAGAAAAGAGGAAGAGGGAGAGAGAGAGAGAGAGAGAGAGAGAAAGAGGGGAAAGAGATTAGTTGACTTTGGGATAATAAGGGCCATTAAGGCTTCAATGATTTTCGATTTATGACTTAAGATGCGGATGCTCGGCTGAATGAAGAGCTCAAGTTGCCGTGAAAATCATAGTAAAGACATTATAAAGCCCTAGCGAAGAGACGAGACGTAGAACCGATTTCGTCAGATAAAGTCTCAAAACGACGAAAGTTCGACGAACAAGAAGAGTAACTCTACCTGGAAAAGCTCAGATTAATCAAGATGTGTTCGTTGAACTAAGTCGCAAACTTTTCACGGAAAATTATCATAAAAATTACTAGATATTTGTCGACGAAAAAAAAAGTAGAGGAAAATCTATCGACAAACTTTCAAAAGTAGTTTCTGATCAAAATAAACTTTTTTTTACGATGAACGTGAGAAATTTCCGTTTTTCTTTGGAAATTACTACTTTCATTATACAACATTTCAAGAGAGAGAGAGATTTCTAAATTCGAGAATATTTATTAAATTAATTATAAATCGTACACGCGAGAGATTATCTTGTATATATTATTTCGTAAATATATGAAAAGCTACATTGGTAACAAACTTAAAATAATTACTTCACCGTGCATCCTGCAAATATGGAAAATATATATTTATAAACATTTTGCTTTCTACATGTGTAATTGCATACATGTGTTTTTCCTTTTAGAAGAATGTAATATTCACAGTGTGATTTGTGCGGTTCGTCATTACTTGAATCATTTCTCATTTACTAATGTTTCCTATAAAAACTATAGAAATACAATCTAATTGATATAAAATTCTCTAGCGTATCACAAAATTCTTCAACTATTGAAATTATTATTATTATTGATACTAAATGTGAAATTAACGTCAAATGTAAAATACTCAAAAAATTGAATGTCGTAATAAATAAAAAATAGTACATACACACACACACACACACATATATATATATATATATATGTACCGTAATCACGTGAAATCAGTGATCCCGCCGCGGTCGCGCGGCCGGGTCAGTGACCCCCCCCCACCAAGGTCGCGCGGCCGAGGTTAGTGACCCCGCCGCGGTCGCGCGACCGAGGTCAGTGACCCCGCCGCGGTCGCGCGACCGAGGTCATTGCCCCGCCGCGGTCGCGCGGCCGAGGTCAGTGATCTTGCCGCGGTCACGCGACCGAGATCAGTGATTTTACTGCAGTATATATGTAATATATATCATACAATATAAAGTATACTATTATAAATATATAATAAATTATATGTATAATATATAGTATTTAATATTATATATAAGATAAGTTACACAGTTATGTTACTTTAGTCACGTATTGTTTTTTACTCTTTCCTGTCACCTGACTTTACTTTAGTCACGTTTTTAATTTTCTCTACGTAAATGACGAACTGTCAAAATCGTTTTTTTGTTATTACTCTCGATTTTACTGATTTGATTTGATTCGACTCGATCAACCAACCAACCAATCGACAATGCGGAAAAGAGGCAACAATAGATGCGATATATTCGATATATGAAAACGCGCACTTCATCCATGATACACATGGATTTTTTTATATCTGCGAATATTTATTAACATTTATGCACCATTTACATAAATCAAGTTTTAATTTAATAAATTTTAATTGCACAATAAAATCAAAGCAATTAAGAATTAAATTGCGATGTCTTTTTAATTGAAAACCAATGTTTTTAATTTAAATTGCGAGTTTGCGACCGGTTGATTTTTTCATATCTGTAATTAGAGGAAAATGTACGGTGATATGTCACGTATCTCTGATACGACTCAACAGAGACGGGATTGTTTTTCCGAATATTTTCCGGCTACGTGTTTTATTCGTATTTTCCGACAGTTGTCATTACATGAACTAGTACTGCCGCCAGAATCGACGGGCGTGTCGTCAAGTTCTGTAACGATAAATCGGATTTCCGTGTAACGCCAGATCGGGTAATCGGATGCAAATGATAGGAATTCCGAAAAGGACGGAAACGAGCGATTTCCGCATGAGAAAATACACGGCGCGTTGCGCGATTTTCCACGCGTGTGTAAGTGTATGTATAGCTTAATATGAGAAGTGTTTGCATATGTGTGTGTGTGCGTGTGTGTGGGAACTCTGCGACTGAGTAAAACTAAATCATCCTTAATCCACGCTTACGTCAGTGACATTTCGCGTAATGTTGGAAAAAAAAAAGAAAGGGCGCGCGTTTACAACTTAAAATCCGTCTTGTAAAATTCAACTGTGTATCTTTTTAAACAAATTCAAAATATGATGAAACGGTTTGGAAATATTTAATTAATTTTGCTAATTTTGCAAGAAAACGTCTCTCTTGAAGTGTTTAAATGCCGAAAAGATACCAGAGACATACGTTTTTGTGAATAATTACAATAATTTAATAATCATTATTGTTATAAATAATAACGATTATTTTTAGCAATGGTTTAGCAATGACACGGTCTCTATTGTTGATCAAAAAAGAGCGAAGAATTCAATATTATGATCTTTTTCTCAATAAATATAACATTTGAGAAGACAAAAATTTTTTTGCAAATATATTCTCTTTTTTCACGTTTCTGTTCATGTTTTAATTTAAAAAAAAAATACATTCTTTATTCTCAAATAAAAACATTATTAGTAAAAATTTTTTTTGCCTATTCTTTATTCTTCTCACTCTCCTCTCTCCCTTCTCATTATACTGTAATTTAATTACGTTGTTAAATATAGAAAAGCACAGAGAGAATTCCAAAGAATGTGCGACTATAAAATTCTTTTATACAAGAGAGGAAGGAAAGAAATCCTTTTATGATTTAATATTTTTTATAGAGTTCAATAACTGAAGAGTCGATCGTATAAGTTTCTTGGAAATTTTGTTCCAGATAGAAGAGAGAACTTGAACGGTGAACAAACAAAGCGAAGTTTAATGATTCTTCGCAAATATTAATATTTCTACGAACAAACTAATGTCATATGCGGAACAAGCGTCTATCGGGAAGCGCCGCATCGCTTCTATATAAAATTTCTTACACGGCGCCTTTTATGTGCACGCCTGCAGGATTATCCTTTAGAGAAGTGTAAAAAATATATTCTCACTCGCTTACCTCATTTCGCATTTTTTGTGTATATAGCAGTAACCAGAGAAGCACAGTGTAACTAAAGCTTTTGCACCAAAGTCGCTGTATAAAAAAAATTTGCGGGAGCAAAAAATTCAAAACGACTCTAATTAAATTTGTCGACTCTCAGCTAAAGCTCAGAATCGAGATTATGAAATTATTTCAAATTATAACGCCTCTTCAGTTTTAATTATAAATAACGATTATATACCGGTGATTATACGCGATGTTGATTTTTTATTATTGTCATCGTTGATTCTCTGAAAATTTGTTCCATAGTTTCTAGAAACGATGTTTTAATCGAAATTTTCTTTTCGCGCACGAAAATGCACCGGAAAATGTATTTGAGCGTGTTTGCGACGCTCGTGTGCAAGTGTGTGCGAATCCTGCGGAAGTCCATTCGTTCCTGACGTGAGTCTCGACGATCCCCGGGATGCACCGTCGGGAGGCATAAAAGCGAATGTCGCGTCGCGAAGCTACGCGGATAACGTCGTAAGAAAGTTTATCTCGTCTACGCTCGCGGAACGTACATAAAACGGGAAACTATAAACGGTGTTTTCATTACACACAGTATTCAAGTTTCGCGTGTCTCTACGCTCAAAATCGAGTTAATAGTGAGCGAGAGAGAGAGAGAGAGAGAGAGGGAGAGAGAGAGAGAGAAAGAGTTGAATTCAAATAAAAATCTACATACCACCGTAGACACATTGCTCGCGAAATATTTTTCCTGCGGACATAAATGCTAATATCTCTCGGATAAAATATTTATATCACTTTTGAGATAAATTATTTTGCCGCGCGTAGGATATATGTCTGAATAAATATTCGATCAGCAGTTTTATTTTATTTTGCTCAATTTTTGTAAGTAACATCTACCTCTCTCGATAACGTCTACTCGAACGAACATCTACTTGAAGTGAGCATTGCAAATTTGCCTTTACGGTATCGTAAAAGCTCTCGATGACGTAAATGGATGCGGAGTGCGAGGAAAGACGAGAGTCACAAGTCATAACGCGAACGAAAAGCTCCTATCCGCTCGCAAAAGTGGCCATTAAATCATCGATATATAAGAGTCGAGTGCGATTCTTAACATCCACTAGCTCTCTTTCGTGCTTCTGCCTTTTTTTTTTTTATTGCCTCGCGATAAACGGCGTTGAGGCAGGATTTACTGCACGGACGATTTGAGAGAAATAGCTTACACGCTTCGTTAACAGGGAAAACGTCTGAAGTACTTAAAGTGTCGTTTTCATATCGGTTGTCGAGATCGTCGCGCAAGCGCTACGGAAACACACAGCTGATACTTTTCCGCGACATGTGGCCACGTTAGACACACAGAAACGTGTTATCTCCGCGTGTTATAACTATAAGAACACCGTCGCACAGACACACACACACATATACACGATTATGTGTCAGAAGATGTAAAAAAAACGAAGTCATTTCTTTCTCTTTAACTCGCTGTATCGAAAATGAGGCGATCGGAGAAAAAAAGCTGGAAAATTTTACAACTCGAAGGAGATCGTTCGAATATAAATCGCAACAATGAGAGATAAAATTAATTAAATAAAACAGAAGAAGAAGGACAGAGAAAGAAACTTAACAATTGTTCGCCGTCGTTTTGTGTTATTACAAAAAAAAAAAAACAAAAAAAAATAGAAAAGGTGTCCCAGTTTCGTTACGCGCTGTCTTCCGAGTCATTAAAATGCCGGGACTATATTAACGCTCCGAGGCAGACAATTGACGTAAGTTCTTCTATGGACAAAATTAATGATTCACTCGTTAATATAAACCTTTTGCTCGCTATGTAATCGCTTCGAAGTAGCGATCAAATCTTCTTCTCGAGGACCGAGGAAAACGTATTCGTTTCATCATCAACATGTAAGTGCTCTCATTAGCGGTCTCTCTGGTCGGAAGCATCAGTCTTACAATGAATATATATATTCAGTCAAGATAATTATTCAAGTTAAATTGACATAGATAGATAACAGTCAAGTAGCAATTAAATTTGATTTGTTTGCAATGTATGGAGTAGAATCGAATGAATTAGATGTTACATCTATGCCAAATATCACGCCACAGCGGCGTTTGTAAATAAAATTAATATGCAAATCAAATTGTGTAATGAATTCTATTAACAAAATTATGTGACGTAAAGGGAGGGAGGCAGAGCAGGTGGAGAGAAAGAGAGAGATAGAGAGAGAATTATGTGATAAATGAATTATGTGATATGCTAAAATCTCCAGCTTTGATGATTCTGTTAAATTCGAGTTTTTCAATATATTTCTTTTATTATTTTTTACATTCTCAACATATCAGTACTGTGTTCTGTAAATATTTTATTGAAAAATATTTGCCGTCGTGCTATTTTTAAAATCGTAACAATAATAATGTCATTGTTATTGCAACGAGAGAGTTCTTGAAATTTCTATTACGAGGGACAAATTACAGCGACGTAATTACACGACAAATGCGCAACGGAAAATGAGATGGAGATGAAAGCGAAAAACAGAGTTACAGTTTAATTTGAAACTTTCAGGTAATTGTTATTAATAAACGAAACTTTGTGTGTGTGTGTGTGTGTGTGCGCGCGTGTGGCAAACTGGTTTATATTGCCATGCAAAATTATATATTTCGAGAGTAATATAAATTGTGTAAAAAAACCAAAAAAACAAAAATACGACAGAAAAATTCCATCTTCAATTCTCCATAAACATATGTACGTACGTACATATCTCCTCACGCGTATTGCAAACAGGTTGTTTCTCTCATTTCGAGAGTTACGAATCCAATTTAGCGCGCGGAAGAAATTTCTCTCCTTTCCCCCGTTATTAATGCATATATTTTTGGCGCCGTGGCGTGTGTTGCGGAACGCAACTTCTCGCTAAGTCCCCAATGAATACACGCTGGCAAAGTAGCTAAGTACTTGTTAAATCTCGGTATCTCGGCGGAATACAAAACCGCGATACTAGCTTTTGTGCTTGTAATGTCTCTCGGAAAACATAACGAACATCGCAAATAAACGCAAATAAACGCAAATAGGAGAGCTCACCTGGAGAGGATTTGCTAAATAATATAGAATGTAGATTGCAGCGAGAGAAGAAGCTGAAGATTGGCCCGGCGAACGGAAACCCGGAAGTATTTGCTCGAGACGAAATTTCCTTTTGATTTCTCCCATTAGATATCCATTAGACGGGAAGACAAACGTCGTTTGATTTCCATTAGACACGGAATTGTCGTCGTGATTTTGCATGAAACAAGGTAGCACCGACTCTACCGAGATAAAGAAAATTAATTTCAAAGCCTTAACCCGCGTGACCGCAACGCAAACACGATTAGCGCAAATTCTCCGAGGAAATACAAGAAGAACGCGCAAATTGAGTTTCATCAGCTCTTTAACTTGCGTTCTCACGTGCGCATATTTTTCTTGCAAACAAATGCATTTTAGCCGCGTTGTCATCTTTAAAGCGAATGTCGCGCGTTTTGTTGTTGTTGTTGTTGTTGTTGGTGGTTTTTTTTTTTTTTTTTTTTTTTTTGTGTGTATGTGTTCCCGCCTGCCTGCATTGATTGCCGACGAGCATCGCGGCCGCTTTGTTTACGCGAATTTTCAACGGCGTGGCAGGCCCCGTCACGGAACGGAAAGAGGCGGTAATCCATTTTACACTGTCGTATGAATGCTGCTGAAGAGCACGCTCGGAATCGAGGCGTGAATTTTGTAGAACAAGCAATTTTTTTTTCCCCTTTCAAGAGCACGAATATTACGCCCCCGAGGATCGAAAGCGCGACGAGCACGTTTGCGTGCGCGTCGGTGATTCTCGGTAGGCAAATATACTAACCCCTACAGCGGGGGAAAAATGCTCGTCGATCGAAGAAAAAATACGCGGACCGCGTAAAAACTAGCTCGTCGATTTTCCGTGACGTTGAGCAAACAGCTTTTCCTCCGTTTTCTCTAGATTATTTTCGCGCGCGTGTGTTTGCGCTATACACGTCACTTTTTTTCGCGCTTCCCGGAGATCGGGAGAAGACGCGCGATACAAGGCGAGGGCCGCTTGTACGGCGCAACGATTTTTTTTTTTTTTTCTTCAATTTTGCATAACAACGCGTCGAAATTCGTCACGTAACAACGTGCAGTTGCATTTGTCGAATATTTGACAAATATGCGCGCATTGTTCGGCGCCGGCCATAGAAACGAGAACGGGACGTGCGTGCCCACGCCTTCTCTCTCTCTCTCTCTCTCTCTCTCTTCTATCGTTCAAATACACAAACGTTTGGTCCCTCAATGCGCATTACCGTGTGCAGGAACAACAACCGAATGTGCGCACGCTGCGAGTGAAATATGTTCGTTCGTATATCACTCAGCGAGTGCGTACATTCTCGGTTGTTCTGCTCTCTCTTTCTCTTTCTCTCTCTCTCTCTCTCTCTATCTCTACGCACTTCCCATTTATAAAGTACGGAAAAGCCCATAGCTCGTAAAAAGAGACGATCGCTAATGCTAGACCATTCCCATTTGGCGCAAATACATAAAATCTCAATTCAATCATTCTGCGAATCCTTTGCGATCGTACATCGAGATAAATTCAATATAGTGCTTTGCAATGTAGGTATATATATACATATACATGGCATACATATACAAAGCTCTACATAAAATGTGCCAAACATTCAGAAAACTGGACACACTTTTAATTAATAATCTTCGTGATATATTGTGTATACACGGCACACACATATATTGTTGGTTTTTACAATAAATGTAAAATAAAATTTTTAATAATTAAGATATATTGCGTCGAGATATGTTATCAATGTGACAAGACACGCAAGATGTAATTTATCGAATTTATTGGTAATTTATCGAAATTTTATTCCACAAGTCGTGAAAAGTCAGTCTCCGAGCGAACATTGTCGTCTTTGTGTAACAGAGAATAGAAATAATTTTAAAAAATTAACAAGAAAAAGAGAGAGAGAGAGAGAAAGAGAGAATGTGTATTCTTTTATGTAATGTATGTTTTCTGATAATTTTCCTTTTTCGGCACCGCGCGCGTTATTAGTTATTGAGTGTTAATTATTTCAAACAAACTTCTTCGCGACGGTGACTTCACGGTGATTTTTTCTACCGATGTTTTTTGTCCCGCAGACGTATTTAGCGCACAATCAGGAACGTCAAGTGACGCAAACCGCCTCTATCGGCGAATCAGCACGTTGCGGATGCGTTCGCATGCGTTCGCGGGAGCGAGGAACGTGGCCTATGCATAACTACGGGAAGGTAATTAAATGCCACGGCATGCACCGTTTGCAACCGCGTATCTTGCGATTTTTTTCGTTTTTATTATCACGAGCCCGATGTACAAAATACGCGCGCGAAACCAGATGCGCCGCGGATAAAAGCTGTAATTTTTTAAAAATCTGGGTCATTCGCTCCGCCAGAAACAGGCTAGTGCTTGCAAATGTATGTGCAAGCGCGCGCGCGCGCGCGCGTTTTCTGTACTTACAACTTTTAATATGCGGCCGTCCGAGCGCGTGTACGCGACGCGGAAATCTTGCGATCCCGCGATGTCTATCGCGGAAACGATCGACGGACGATTCTCGGACGAGCGATTCCAGTAGCGTTTTAAAGCAATCGTGTGTGTGTATATGTTTCTCTCCTCTTTGACGAGCCGAATCGGTTCGATGGCGATTTTAATGAGGAGGGAAAAAAAACTCTCTGATATATCTCGAGCGATTTGAGATGTCTTTTTAGATTTCGAAATCCAGAATTCGTATAGGAAGTAAGTTTTTCTCTGCTCGAAAGTAATCGCAAACGTCAAAGTCTTCTCTTGACATTTAAATCGCGAAGAATTTTGTCACTTTTAAAATTTATGTACTTTTGAATTTTTAATTTTCACTTCAGTGAAAAAATCGAGCGAAAAATCAATTGAACAATTTGCTAGTTTGACACATTGTATGTGACAAGAGTATTTGCTTGAGAGAGAGAGAGAGAGAGAGAGATTACAATTTGCATTTTGGAAAACATCACAAAGAATGAAGAACGTCAACAAAGTTGCCAAAGACGCGGTGTATTAAGCGCGGTGTGTCGCGTATTCATTACGTGACGTTATTGCTACAAACACGAAGGAAAGCAACGACGGAATGAATTTTCATCCGTAATGAAGACGCAGGTGCACATAAGGAAAAGTTACTGCCAGTTTTGACACCATCTGCTTCGGCATTAGCAGGATTTCCGCGTGATGAAAGCCGCGAAACTGTCTTCGCCGCTGTTCAACTTCGCGCTTTTCCGCTCACTTTGTGCAAACGAGTTTTCATTTCACGCTAATTAATATAATTATTAAGATATTGCATAACTTTCGAATGAACTTCCATCTCAGCGAGAGAATATAATTATTGTAACTTCAATATTTTTCTTTAAACTATTAAACGAACAGAAATGATAATCACGGGGGAAGAATCTTGATGAGTCGCACACTTTCGTAATTTTAGAGGAGAGCGATTTTAAGGTTCGAAAACGTATGTTTGCGTTACACGTTTTATAAAAAAATGTTTTTATCTCGGAATCTATTTCCCAAAAATTTCCCTTTCTCGCTTTTGGATCATTGAAATACTACATTTTAACTACCAAATAATATCAAAAACAGAAAATCGAAAACAATTAACTTATCAAGTTCTTCCTCTGTGGTCTTCAAATTAATCCGTGACATAGTCAAAAGTTTTAACGCTGATTGTAATTCGCAAAATTCATGATAGAAACAATGTTTGCGTGTTTGTGTGTGTGTGTGTGTGTGTGGACGTAATATATAATCAGAGTTCGATAAATATTAATCTTCTATCGCCCCCCTCCCCCTTGTATTTCCTGATTATATAATTCTCTGATAGTTTAATCATTTAATGTTCAATTGTTCGTTTAATATTTAATTGCTTTATTGTCAATAAGATACGTTTCATTTCGCAGAAATCGCTAAACCAAAGTATATGCTAATAACAACAACACAACAACAACAACAACTTACTATAATAACAATTTAATTAATATAGTTTAATATTGCGCTAAAATCACACGTGTAACATTTAATTTGCTAATTCCTTTCGCGTTAAATGCGAAACGATTTGAATTAGTAGACACGCGCTGTGCGCTAATAATTAATGAGATCCTTATTAGACGAGACGGTGGAAATATGGAAAAGTTCGCGCGGCTAATCTTCCGAATCTTCATCGCGCGTTTTCAACGGAACTCCCGTTTTTTTTCCCAACATCCCCGCCTGTTCGTCGGCGGCGCGTTTGCACCTGCCGTATTTAAGTCGAGGAAACCAATTACGCGCCGCGCACCGGCAAACGCTCTCTCGGCATCGAGATTATTATACGACTGCACGAAGACTCGCGAGGGCGTGCGAATGCAATTTTTCTCCCCACTCACGGCAACCGCCCACGGAAAAAAAACTCCCCGGCGGAATCTCCGGGTTCTCTTCTGCGAAACGTAACATAGGGGTTGCTAATTAACGCGCGGAGACGCCGGCGCCACTCAACGAGACAGAGACGAAGAGGAGTGGCAAGAGAGAGAGAGAGAGAGAGAGCGGCTTGCGCTATAATCCGGGGAAGAGTTTAAGGGGATTAAATAATAAAACACGCTCATTACGCAAACGAGTCTGCGCGTCTCGCAAACCCGCGCAATCCCGCGGCGAGCCGTAGTCTGGATAAAACTCGGAAAAGAAAGCCCCGGCCTTCCGCGACAGTTGGTTCCGGATCACAAAATCCTCTTTCTCTCTCTCTCTCTCTCTCTCTCTTTACGCGAGTACGTCCGCGTGCATTCTTTCTTTTTTTCAGCGCGCGGTATGGAGCACGCAGCAAATTTTATCATTCCTCATGCAAAGAGAGACGTAAATTTCCACGACTTGAAAATTTTACGCAAATTTTTCGGAGGATGAAGATTTAAACGAACGGTTTAAGGAAGAGCTTTGCAAAAGTTTTTCTTTCCCACAGAATGATGCGTGACGTATAATACAACGAAATTTTTCCATCTCGTGTTCTAAAATCAGTGTGCGGTGTATACAGAAACGTATTAAAATTTTTTATAAATGTAATTTTGCAAAAAGCTTTTCACACACACACGCACACACACACGTGCGTTTTGTTTTCCAACGAAACGAAAAAGAAACTGGTTTCTGTTTTGATGTGCTCGTCTCTCACAACGGTATTTATTAATTGCAACAGTTACGTTTTTATTATCAGATATCGGTATTCGATAAACAAATGTCACATATTCGTAAGTTAATTAAACACAATTGATTAGCCGAGAATTACATTGTAAATTTACGGAGTTTAATAAAAAAAAAAAAAAAAAAAAAAACATCTCTGTTTAATCATCTGTTGTATTTGCGCTTCCATTTTCTCAACAACTCTTTAACAACGGTGGTCTTTAATTAATAAACGGTCTGGGTTTTCTCTGATTAAATTGTGATTTTCAAAGTTTTTCTTCATGTTTCACGCGAACTTGTGTGTGCAAGGTACGTATGTAACAGATGCGGTGTACGTAACGGCGGCAACGTTCGCTTAACCACATGTGCGTTGCGTCGCGTGATCAAAAGAACGGTATTGATTGCAAAATGCAATAACAGCGCAAAAATTGTTTAGCTGCGAGAACACACACGTTGATACCTTTTGTTAGCCGCAAATGCAGCTTTCGCAACACGTAGCATTTGATAACTGTCCCGTAATATATAAATTTCAAAAAACTTAATTATTTATTTTTACCTCAAGGTAGATGAACGTTTGGAATGTTTGAGAGCGACAATATTGGACTTTTAATACACTTACTTTCAATACTATTTCTCTCTCTCTTTCACTCCTTCTTTTTTAAACAATTAAACAACGTTTCTACATGTCTCATAATCGAATATCTACATTGTCGCGCGCGCGCGCGTATCTGTTTGCTCTGTACCGTCTATTATCGATTCTCCTGTTTTGTTTTACCGTAAGTAATATTATTCTATACTTTGTGTTTCCAAACAAAGCGGAACACAGCAGGACAAAGTATTTTCACCAGGTTTTTTGCGAAATGTATACGAGGAAAGATTCGCGCGCGTCTCGTTATTTTTGAAAATGCAACCCGGCAGAATCGAAATCGGAAAGATAGCCGGACACACGATCGTTTGTTGCGTCCGTTCATTGCACTGAGAGAAATTTAATTACGCAAAGCTATAAGCGTAGCGGAACACTATAAACCGTATTACTCTCTGAGTTGCGCACTGTGTGCGCGGAGATTCAAAGTTCGGCGGGGATAGTGTTTACAGTGAAGTTTCGAATAACTGAATTACGCATTGGCAGATATTAGCAGACACACACGCACACACACACACACACACACACATATGCGCGCGCGCGAAATTTTCGTGAAATGTTATAGCGCAATTTCTGAAGTATTCATCTTATTACCGAACTATGCGCTCAAAATATGCCACAGTTATACATCGGTGATTTTCGTTAAGTTTACAAGCGCGTTTCGCAATTAAGTGCTGTAATAATTACCCAGTACTCGTACCGCGTACTACTAGCAGAATGAAATTCATGTATCGCGAAACCTGAACTGATAAAATTAACGGACGTGCATGAATGCACAAATGCAAATTACAGCAAATTAGCGACGCGCGAATTAACGCGAAACTGAAATACGTCCGAGCAAATTAATCCGCGACTCATTCTCGCTTTGGTGTAGGATGTGAAGAAAAGAAAAAAAAACAAAAAAAAAACAAAAAGTCTTTTAGCGCACGAGCTATTTATTCAGCCGAGCGCCGCGTAACGAGCTGCTTTATTTGGAACTACAGAGGCTCTTTTTTTTTCGGTAACTCATTTGTCACTCATTTCCCGTTGTGTTAAACTGATGACAAAGTTCTCGCTCAGAACTCGCGGGATATAATAAACTTATTAAAGACTCGTTATTAATTCCGTGTTTCCTCCTCCAACGATGTATGTACGTCGAAATATCGCGCGGCTAGCGGGTGTTTCCGCCTCCCCAACGCGAAAAAGACCGACCCACCAATTTGCGGTTACACAAATCGGTCGCGACGGATTTGACCACAACTCATCGACCTGACAACACGTCCGGGTTTATAAAATATTTCGATCATCGTATGACAGGTAAATCGTTGTACGGCGAGTTTACGGGAAAGGACGGGGGGAGGGAGGGAGAGGAGAATGGAGGATATCGCGTGCCGTCAATAAACGCCGTTTCCCGTCATGGCGTGTAATTACTAAACGCCGGTAATATCTGATTTGCGGTCGCAATTAATCCGCCCATAAAAAATTGAGAACCGCAGATACATCGATATACGACGAAATTTGGTTAACGATAATGGGATATTTAATATATTCAAGAGCGTTCATAAAATCCAATAATTATTTATTGGATTAAACTTAACGTATCTCGCGTCCAATGACTCAACGCATCTGTATTTAAAGATTAACGATTGCTTGTTTTAGCTAAGAATCTGTTTTCGCAATGTGCAAGTAAATTTGATTTGTGCACAAAGAATTACTGCTGTAATATATTATCAGTTCTGGAGAGTTTGAAAATTGTTGAAAAAAGTAATGCCGAAAAAAAAAAATTGATATCGAAATATCGAGTAATTACGTATGTAATTAACAAATGTAAAGTTAAAAACGAAACAAAAATGATGGAAAATACAACAACAATTAACAGCAAATATTATTGTCAGACAAATATAAATTCAGCAAATATTCTCTCATTAAATGTAAAATACAAATAATAATAATAATAATAATAACAATAGAAAAGTCTGAATTTAATAAACAATACATAAAATGTACGTATGAAAACAGTTTCAAGTAAATCATCGAAGAACAATATTATGTTTTTGCAATATACAACAATACGAAGAAAAAAAGATGAACAAAAGAACAGAATTAGTTGCAAACTTGTGCGATGTGTTAAAAAATGTGTACAATTTATTTCTGAAAAATTAAAATAAAATTTTTCTGCCGGTCCCTTCCGCGGCAGACGCGCGGCAAAAAAATATAATAGCCGCGATCAGTCATGGCAGTCGCGTTTTCGTATATTAGACGTGGCTTTTCTTTCTGTTCAGCTCCTCGTGTCTATTAATCTTACAGCGTCGCGAGATGTCCCCGTAAATTCACACGACGGGAACGCGTTACGTAAATAGGATTTGCGGTTTTACGGCAGCATATTTTATGCACCTGTACAAGCACACACAGTGGCGGATTACGGATGCGGCAAGATGCAATATGTACGATTTGTATCCTGCCGAATCCTCTCTCGGTACTTTCGCTCACCGGAATTTTTTCGCTTTCGCCTCTTCGATATAAAATAGCCGCGAGACGCGGCGTTTCTCTCCGAGTCCGCGTTCGGTACGGGGGGGGGAAGGGTACTTAACATTAATCCCGCGGTTCTTAATCCCGCGCCCGTTTAACCGCGCGCGGTTCGTAAATGAAATTTTCCGCAAAACGTCCGGACTCTTACTCGACGTACTCGGCTCTTCTTCTTCTTCGTTAAAACCGCGCCTGGGGTAATTGCATTCCTACGAGGGAAACAACTCACACCCGACTGGATTTTATCGCGGATGATTCTACGGACAGAATGAACTTGTTAATTGTTTGCAGACGAGAAGCCGAAATCCGGTTAAATCTGGTTTACGAGGTCATTGAAAAACTAAAGAAAATTCTCTCTCTTTTTCTATTTAAAAAAGATGAAAATTGTAAAGAGAATGCTTTTTTTTTTCAGAAACTATTCAGATTGCGCGTTCAAACGTGCCAGTCCGAGTTGTGTTTTTTTGGATACGGGACCTACACAAGTTTTGGCAAGATGAACTCCGACCACCGACGGTGAGGGCGACGAGATTTTCGAACCTGGTATTGTGGTCGCCGCCCCAGAGCTACTACGCCAACATCGACTCACCGAGCTGTTCTTGTCTCGCAAAAATATTATCTATGTACACAATACATATTTAAACTCACAATATATCTTTAAACTTCCGCGTTGTGTCAAAATGTTTTACTCTATCAGACACTCTGTATGGAATAACTTACTTGGCATTCTGTAAACTTGCGAGACCACAAAAGATACACGCGAACATTATCGAATAAACGCACATAATTATGCAGTTTCTTTGTGCAACTTCACGATCTTCCCCTTCTCGTCTTTTGTCAGTTCACAGAATCAAGTTCCGAGATATGTGTGTGTGTGTGTGTGTGTGTGTGTATGATCGATTGTACAGTTTCCCCGACGTTCGCTGCGAGAAGTTCGGCTCGAAAAAGCGGGGGATCTGAAAAGAGCCGGCATATATCGACGGGCGGTGTGATAAAGGAAAATAAAACGCCTTTCGCGCGCCTCCGCACCGAAGACGCTCGCTCGCGCGCAAAGTAAAACGCGCAATCTCGCGAGTAACGCAAATATATATGAACGCGAGCGAGAGCGCCGGATTGAGCGATGTCACGACCCTTTTTTTGGGGTCGGCTCGAGTCATAAATCACGAGTGTGATAAAAGAACCGCGGACGTGGTCCGCGCCTATCGCGGTCAAGGGATCTCGCCCGTGGTGGTTTTAGGCCATTCATATTTTCCGCGAGAAAGGACATCCGATAGCAGGTCCGGAAGCAATCGTTTCTTCCGATACAAGTGGCTCTCGCACCGTTTCGAGCCCGAGAAATAAATGGCGTTGCTAATTGCCGAGCTATCGCGCGCGGAAGCGGCGAAAGAGTCGTTTAAATATTTCGAAGATAAAACCGAAACCGGGACGCGAGTTCCGATCTTTGATCACACGGTGCAAATATACGAGAACAACCTGTTCTGGTGAAAAATAGGATGAGATACGTCTCTTTACTTAGCTTATATGTGTATATACATATATATATATATATATATATATATATATATATATGTACTTATTCGGTATCGAAGACTGAAATCGTCTTCCTAAGGCAGAATAAACCAGAAATTTCTGTCGCACACGGGCTTCTTCGAGAAACTCCTACAAAATGTGAAAACTCGCGTAGCCGGAAAATTTAATTCTTCGAGGCACGCGAAAATGTGTGTGTGTGTGTGTTGGCGTGTATTTTCTTTGTCACAAACAGACGTAAATTGCGAATAAAATAACACAGAGGCGATACAGAGGTGAAAAAGTCATGTTTACTTTAATTAAAAACTAAGAATTTGTTTTCACGAAATTTTGCGAATTTGTGCCCTCGCTCTGGATTTTCACATGGAAAGTTTATCCAAACGCAGCTACGGTATTTCACGTTTCGGTGCCACCGAAATTATTGTAACATGGTACGAAAATATACAGACACAATTACATGCGATATATTAAATATTCCGCGCAACAAACACGTACGATCGTTTTCCAAACCGATGAAACAAAGAGCTGAAGTTGTTCTCTTTTTTTTTTAATACACGTACAACAAGAGAAAAAATTTCGCAAAAATATCTATATCTCAGTTTGAATTTTCGAATTTTATTTAAGATCATAGAAGATGCGCGCGTGCGCATCGACGACACATCTCGTACAGGCGGATCACACCAGACGCAATTTGGAATTAATTGTTGAATTACGTTCAAATTGACAGCTCTTCGCAAACTGCTCGCTATTTTGCCGCGAAACGCGCGCGTCCACGCGCGAAACAATGCGCGCGACACTTTGTTCCAATTTAGTTTCGATTTTCAGCGTTATCTCGCGCGTTCGGTGAGCCGCGTCGCAATAAATAGAATTTATTATCGGCGAGCTCGTCGCAATGAACGATCGTTTACATGTGTGCAACGCGCAACGCGACGCGCCGCGATAGATACAAGATTCCCACGGTAAAAAGGCATTTTGCGGTTCTCTGCATTTTGTCAGATGATCGAGACCGCGCTTGATGCACCGATGCGCATTCATCTCGCCGAGCGATGCATTATGCAACACGTTGCTGGCGCGCAACTTTGAGAGGGAAACAGAGAAAGAGACGGCGGACTTGTATGAGTTTCATATACTCGCGAGTGACCAAACGCGTCTCTCCCTTTAAGTTCAAACGACACTCGTGATTTTGCGAAAAGGCAAAAGCAAAAGCGAGAGAGCAAAATTCCCGTCGAGGATTTGCGCGTTTGACATTCAGATGGCAAAGTCTTTAAATCTCACCCGGGATTTGTCTTATTTTTCTCTTTGATAAAAATATAAACATATTCGTCGGAATTTTTCATCGCGATGTGTTTAAAAATTATTTCTTACACAATCTCAAAAAAAAACAAAAAAAGTGATGGAAATTTTTTCTAGTAAATCTGTGGAAGGGGGGAATCTAAAGTCTAAGATGTTACATTTGATTGTTCTCAAATTTGCTGCTTTTATCGATAAACTTACATTTTGATAAAAGGACTTTACTTTAAGCAACTTCAATGTATGTATTTTCTCGCGATAAGGATCGCGACGCAATTTATTTGAGATGATTTAGAGATCAAGAATTTTGTCGAATAAAATAAATTTTGTGAATTTTATTCTTTTTTCAAGTGAGAGCGAGAGAGAGAGAGAGAGAGAGAGAGAGAAACTACTAACTTTATATTTGTCGTGTGACCATATGTAGGTGAACGCAAATACTGTTCTATTGACAAGAACGAACTGCATCTCGCTTTACGTGGGAAAATGTGCGAATAAAACTGTCTCTATCTCCGTTTCGTACCGTTTACAAAACACCGCTCTTTGTCTCCATTAATGCCGCCGTTAATGTTAATACACGTCCTGACCGTTTGTAGTATTTTGCGCGCGTTCATAAATTTCGGATTTGCTGATTATACGCGGCAAGTCAATCCCGCGGAAATGAAGGGCCATGTGTATGTGCCATCGCCAACATCACCATCGTAATTATGCTTTGGCGTACATATGTGCGCGCTGCACACACACACACACACACACACACACACATTCATTTCCGCTTTATTAACTTCTCTGCAAATAAATTAAAGTTCCGTAAAGAAAGAGTGAAATAAAAAAGAACATCGCGAAAGAATATCTTAGAATATCGATATTTCCGCGATGTATCGATATTTCTGTTGATTCCGCTGTTAAAAAACAAACAAAAAATCAGCGCAAGTCCCACGTCTTGCGCACGCGGAAATATTAAAAGTCGGAATCGCGTGAAACTCATTTATCTGCGTCGCAAATTGCGTTACGTTTCTATTTACGGCAAAAACTCGAGATTTTTTTTTTTATGTGTAATTGACTTAAAACGCTTGTTGTTGTTGCTCGAAAGAAAAATCTTGTTATCGCGCGCGCGCGCTCTCTCGTGGTACACATCTGTCTCCTAAAAAGAAAGAAAAGAGATAATACATGTATTTGCATTTCTAAATTAAAAACAAGTCTTTGCAGTAATTGCGGCGCGAAAATTATGAGTCGCGCACTTGAAAAGTTTCGCGCGCATTAGTCGTGAGAAATTATAATTTAAATGTCGCTGACGTTTCGTACTCTCTCTCTCTCTCTCTCTTTCTCTCCTTCGATATTATCGCGAGAGACAGAGATAGAGATGGAGATAGAGAGAGAATAATTGTCGGAACACTTAACGACCAGAAAAAAAAAAAGAAAAAAAAGATAAGAGCTAGTTACCGAATTAATTGAAGAGGTAACACATTAGCTGAGCACTTTCGGGATGAAAATACGCGCAAAACTAACGTTGACATTAACTGACAATTCCGCGGCTTATCCTCGAATTGAAGGAACAACCTCGTCCTTTTGCACAAAAGAACAGGCGACATGTATACATATATACATATATACTTGTCCTTTGTAAAAGGGGGAAAAGTTGCGAAGAAAAGTTTCACGGGCGCTCTTTGTGACACCGTGGTGGTCACAAAGAGCCGCCCTAACTGACAAGTCAATTATCATTGGCGAAGAAGAGGTGCGCGCGCCGTTGGATCCTCTAATAAACGTCGCGCTAAAATAACGGGCTGTCAGTTAAACAAGAGCTCTTAACAAAGCAAAAGTTTTAATCTATCGAGTAGAAGAGCCGGGGAGTTGATTCGCGTCCGACAAAGACGCGCGCGTCGTCGTCGGTGTCGTCAGAAATGACGGGATTACCTCAAGACTTTGAGAGAGGAGAAACTCCGCTGACCTACAAAATAACGAAACAACGCGACGAAGATCGCGGACAAAGAAAGATCTCGCCACGTGAACAAAACGAGAGATAGGAAGAGAAACAAAAAGAATCTCTTTCTCTCTCTCTCTCTCTCTCTCTGGTCGATGCGCGACTCGATAATTGCGACCGATGAAAAAAACGGAGAGAAAAATACCTCTCGCGTCTCTGCGCACGCAAATTTACATAGCGTTGGAATTAAGTTCCACTTTGCTCGTATCGTTGGCGACGAATGGAAACAAGCGTCGAGAACGGAGCAGCGACGAGGAGGAGAGAAAAAAAAAAATAAGTAATCAGCCGCGCGCCGCGTTCGACGAGAGGCGGATGTTCGTGAAGAAGAACCGGAGATGCTCGAACGAAAACGTCGATGCGAATCGAACGCATGATCGAGCAGCGTGAATACGGAAGGAAGAAAAATTTCGAAGTTTATTAAGCGACAGCGACGGAAAATGAAGACGCTCGGGAGGCGCGGAGGTTGTTTGCTCCGCTTGATGAACGTCGACGAAGAAGCGTTGCTTCTCGATCGCGGAGAGGCGACGGATTGAACCTCTGGCGAGGCTCTGGCCATTGCGGGGACGACGGACATCGCAGACGCGTCGCATCGCGTCGTCGCTTTTGGAATTTAATCGAACGGCGCTAATAACGAGAGACGTTTCAGTTGGTTGTTTTTTTTTTCATCGACTGTCACGTACGTTTTGCAAACAAAACAAAAAGTTACACGCATTATGACACTGTATTCATTATTACCGCAGTTTCACGTCCTTAAGTTTTTAAGAAAGAAAAATTAATCTTATATATTTCTGTATGAAAGAAAGTTATACTTAATACCGAGCAAGATTTTTCTCGCTTGAAAGTCTCACGTCAGCGTCAACGTGTGTTCAAGTTATTTTTGTGATATCCGATTCCAATTATCTTTATATAACAAAGCGATTGTGAAATTCCAGAAAAGTTTTCCTCGAAATGTATGGCACAAGAGCTTGTTCTTAATTAATCGTAATTAATTCAGAAATGAATCCGTTCAATCGTTCAAAACTAACGGTTTCGCTCGCGAGTAAAGTTTTAATGAAACTAAAGCACACGCTCCCGCACTCAAATTGATCAGGCAATCTGTAGCAATTATAAAAAACAAAAAAAAACCATCCAAAGTCGAGATGTTCTCGTTCTCTCTCTCTCTCTCTCTCTCTCTCTCTCAAATATAGCCGCGATTTTTTTCGTTCTCTCGGTAGCACTTTGAACGGGGGCAACGCCTACGTGGCGGCGCAAATAAAGACGCGGCTCGTACACACCAAACACTATCGCGTGCCAAACAATCTCGTTGGCCGCGAGAAATGATTTATAGCCTTGCAGTAACAATTTTGACGAGCTGCGCTCCACCAGTATTTGATGTCCCGGTCGCGGGCTCTACGAATCCTCGAGATTTACCGCTATGCGTGTCATCCGCGGCACGTTTGTGTTTCGCCCCGCTGTCGCCGACGGGGGCTCATTCATCGCTCGCGGGCGAACTATAACCCGATAACATAAATCCGACGGTCGTCGTGGATACACAAAACGCGTCCCGCGGTCGCGTCTACTACACGCTCGTCGTCTCTCGATATATAAATTCCCGCCGATACGAGCGGGATACCACGACATTTCGCGCGGGAGAGTGTTTTGCGCGCGACGTAATTACCACCACCCCCTCCCCCCCCTGTCGAATTGATTTTCCGTTCGTTCAATGGAACGATACCCCAATTGCTCGCTCACAGGACGCGGTCGTGTCAAGTACCCGCGCGTAGTCCAACACATTCACGTACACACACACACACACACACACTATCTTTCAAAGTGACTCTCCGATTGGCCGATTGGCGAAACTGCGTACGGCCGTTTGTATCAGCCGTCTCGTGAAAAGAATCGCCCCTTCGCGACGACGTGAAGGAAATTCCCGGTGGTAAGGAAACGGTCGACTCGGGTATTGAATTTTCGTTCTCGGGTCCGTCGCGCGCGCGACGCTCTCTCCGTCGTGGGTAACGACCGGTAGCGATTTTTCTCGTTTTAACACCCGAGCGAAGGGACAAGCTTCGGGAGAAAGGAGGGCTATATGTACCGTTGGATGAATGGGACGCTCGGCGCGAACGAATAGAATTTTAGAAGAACTCTCGAGCGCGAAGTGATTGTCCGATGTGTGTGTGGGGGTTCACGTGTAATTCCGAACTAGCCAGCCGGAACAAAAAAAAAAAAAAAATTAAAAAAAAAAAATGGAACGAATTTTCTATCCCGATTAATTAATAATGAACATATAAACGTTCGGTTCAACAACGAGGAACGACTATTAATCAAACCCGCTTGGATTATTTTCAACAAAATCGCGAAAAATTCTTACATCTATCTCTCAAGACGCGGAGATTTAAGTTAGCCATTAATTTGTGACGCTCGTAAACTTTTGCGACCATAAATTTTTTTTTCTTTTTTTTTTTCGAAAATTACCTCTCAGAATTGCGGAAACTCGCGGATCCACCACGAGAAAAGCGTATTGTACTCAAACTATTGATCGGTAGTGGTGCGGCGGTAGGTAGTGGCCGCCGCCGCCACCAATACCAGTAATCTCGAACCATACTTTACGCCGGCGAATGCAACCTCCGATCTCGAACCGGGAGCGGATTTTACAAATTAACAAAAAAAAAAAAAAAAGAGGAGATAGAGATAACGAAAGCGCGGAACATCGAACGGGCTGCTTTAAACTACTCGGTCGGGCGAGAATTTCGAATCTCTCTCCCTTGGTCGAGCTGTCGAGAAAATTCGCGCGGCCATTTTCAGGCTTAAGAATTTCGCCATTTTCCCCCTGTATTGTTATCGCGACTATATTTTCCCTAAATTGTTATAGCGACGGCGCGATTGAAATAAAATAATGTCACCCGCGCTACGCTCATTACCGCTCATTGCTCATTTTTTTTCTTTTTTTTTCTTTTTTTAGAAAAATAAAAAAAATTATTCGCGTGATACATCCGCATTCAGCAATTTTCGCGCAGCGTCGAACATCTCTTCTCTCATGTTTTTTGCTTCCCTTTCCTTTCTCGAAGGAGACTCTAACGAGTCTCATTCTGCCGAACTATTCTCGGGTAAAGCCCGAATTGTGTGCGCGGCCCGCGCGGGCCGCGTTTAAAATTTAAGACGGCTTAGCGTCTGCCAGGCGCGAGATTATCGGTCGAATTTAAATGGAAAGCGCGTTTAAATTTCAACGCGCCCCCGGCTCCGTATCTGGAAACTCGGACTCGTGTAAAAGAAAGTTCCGTGTGTGTTGAGATAACCATCGGCGCGTTTGAATTTGACGAAACGAAATGGTGTACGCGCGGTATATATTTCGACCGAGAGGATTTCTATCCCCCGTGTGTCGATATTCGCTCTCTTGTGAAGAGAAAAAAAGAGAGAAAGAAAAACGGACAGACAGACAGACAGAAGAGCGCATGAATTTCCGGTGGGAATGCGCGATGGGTACGGGCGAAAAGCTCTTTCGGAACGTAGTATTCACCGCACATCCGGTAACGACTTGAAAAAGTTCGGACAGCCTGCCAACTTTCTCGGTTGCGTGAAGATCGGCGTAAAGTGCCTTCTGTCTCGAATTCAAGCGCTCTCGTTAACTCGCGCGATATCACCTGTTGGCAATTTCGTCGGCGAAATCGCGTCAATCTGCGCTCGGATTGACGAAGTGATGCGCGTATAATCTTGATACCTGATGTTTTTTACGGGACGGGGGTTAGAAAAGTTGCCCTGAAGATCACACTTTTGTATCGGGCTGTTCTTGAAACTCCAGCGATGTGAACTGACATGTCCAAGGGGACGTCAGTAAAAATTGACGTTCTAAAGCGGTTCGCATCCAAAAAAAACCATATTCAGGAATAATATACGTATTATTTTCTAGTTTTTAGTCTTCAAGACTATTAAAATACAGTGTGACACGTTTGTATTAGTTTTTAGAAAATCTAACATAGAACGAGAGAAAGAGAGAGAGAGAGAGAGAGAGAGGAGAGACAGGCGCAATAAGCGCGTTGCTGCGAACTGATGCGTGCAAATGCATCGTGAAACTCTCGGCATACCGTCGCGCATGGGTTCGCTCGTGGGATAGTACCTTCTATCCGCGGTTACAATTGGAACTGAATTTGCCGTGAAATTGGATGGATCATAATGTTCGTCTCTGTTGAGAGTACGTTTGGAGAGCTTTTAATAAACGAGACGTGGAATTTTGTTTAATCTCCATTGAAGGCGAAATTCGTTAGAAATTTGCGGTTCCGACATTGCGGCGCGAGACGTATCGAAACGAATTTGCGGCGTAAACGCGAATTTCGCCCCCCCAGCATCCAAACGTAATCGGTAACCGCATGTGTTAAAGCGAGCGAGTATCGTCGCTAGGCTATATGTATATATATATACTTAAACTGTCGTCGATTCGCGCGACGACAGTTGCGAAACGTCGCGCGCACGAAATTTGTAATGAACGACCTATATAGAATTTATACCCGCGGAGAGGAAACAGAGAGAGTTTTGAATGCGCGCGCGAGAGAAGACACGCGCGCACACACACGGAAGCGACGTGATTATTGCTGGATGCGCGCGATCTGAACCACAGAAGCGGGAAAAACATATGAGAGCTTGACTCGATTTCCCAGCGAATCAAACGCGTCTTGTTTCACGCCCGCGGCCGTATTAATCCATCAGATCGTGTGCGAGCGCAATTTATCGGCGTGTCGTGACGCGCATGCAAAACCGCACACACGACGTATACGACTACTACTACGACGACGACGACGACAACAGCCGGGAGGAGCAACGGTCACGTCGTCTCCGTGATCAAAATGCGCGTCGTCGTCGTCGTCGCGCCATTGTTCCGTGGAAAGTTTCGCGATTTTGACAAAAGAAATCGAATCTCGCGGAAACGCGGTCGCGGCTCAATATATCATACGTTGAGATCCGACTTCAATCCGTCTTTCTATCTTATTCTTTCGCGTCTGCATATTCTTCTATGCTCCTCGATATATATCGTTGCCTCACGTCAACGACGAGAAGAGAAAAGAAACGAGAGAGAGAGATAGAGAGAGAGAGAGAGAGAGAGAGAGCGCACCGAGGTAACAAGTTTCACAAAGCACGCGGCGGCTTTCGCGTCTGTTCTCTCTCGTTCGATGTCACTCGAAAACGTTTCGCGAGATGCCACGGGCTTGTTATTTTTATTCCGATCGTTGTTGCGAAACATCCGCGCGCAAACTCTCGTCGCGATCGTGTTACGAACGGGGGATGTAACGGAAGGTGAATTACTAGGTATCGAGAGTGTAGTATCCGGGTTCAAACGCCGCTCTTTCTCTCTGTGCCGAACGATATCGCGCGCGCGCGCACACACAAATTTCCTCAGTGACATTAATCCTTTCGGCACAAAATTCCCCTTCACTCTCTTTCGCTATCTCTGCCGCAGGATTCCTCCTCTCCGTCCGCCAGTTGTATCAATTATCATCGCGACGTAATTTTTTTTTTTTTTTTTGTCTTTTTTTTTAATGAACCTCTCTGACGAAACGGAAACAGAAATATTCTCGTGATTTGTGCTCGTGATTTTAATAGAATAATCTAATATTCAGCGCGCATCTAGCACCGCACACAATGATACGTCGAGCGATCAAAACCCGATCGCTATAATTGACAAAATTATACTCGCGATAATTATAGAATGTAATTGAGATATGACACATAATCGAAATGCACTCTCTGTGAGGGAGGGAGGAGGATGGAGTCAAACGAAAATTACGCGCGCAAAATTAAAGATAATGACCAATCTGCGAAGGATTTCGCGCGAAATCCGAAAATCAATCGACAAACCCCTTGAAAGGGGTGAGTTTTTCCTCGAGTCACTTCTAATTGGATTTTTTTCCAAAATTATATCTCGCGTGCGAAATTATTGCGATACTCCCGAAGACACACGCACGCACGCACGCACGCACGCACGGACGCTTATCCTGATATATCAAGGCGGGGAAAATAGGGTGCGACGCACGCCGAGAGCAATTGCCGGTTTTGATACATACGCACACACTTGCGCGTTCATATAGGCACACATATATACGTGTATATATACGCACTGCACACGCTGCAGGTGAAACTAAAGCTTAACACGTCAAACGTATAATCGCGCCCCACTTTTCCCAGAGGGGGGAAAACGGGCTGTTTGAGTACGCAGTCGAGCGTACGCGGGAACGTACCCAGATAGGTGCTGTTGGTAATAACCCAGAAGAGTTTTAGCGGATCGACCATTAAACCACGTTCATCACATAAACGAGCCGGTCCGATGTGGATGACGGACCCAAAGCCAGACCACCGTTTCCGCTACGTCTGATGTATCGTTGGCGCACCGTTTCCGGATCTCTGAATCCGCGGCCGTTGGTCGGAATTGGTCGCGCGCTCGAGCACACACTTGGCACGCACGCACGCACACACACGCGAGAGAAACAGCCCGAGAGAAACGTTTATCTTCGCATCTCCGATCTCAAACTAGCTGACCGCGACTGACCGCGAATGACCGACGTTTCCACACACTGCCACCCGACGTGTACGCGTCACAATCAGGAAGAGAGGATTTCAACCAGGATCGCGAAGATTCTCAGTAAATCAAGAATTTCGCTCCTCTCTCGCGAACGATCTTTCGGAGCGCGCGCTCCTCGCGTCAACCGCTTCCAATCGCTTCTGGCGTTCCCGCCGCGATCGAGCCGCGCGCGCGCGCGCGTTATCTCGCCACGGGCCGGCACTGACTTGACATCGGCATTTTTCCTCGCGGTGTACTGGCCAGCCGCGCGTGCACACGTGCGGATACAAGGGTGGAATATACGCCGGACCGCCGCGGTTGTATGAGGGGGGGAACAAAAAAAAAAAAACCAAGTACACCTCAAGCCAGACGTGAACGAGAGGAGCGCTCGAGAGAAAACGGAACGGCGCGAGAAAGGGAAGAAGAACGTGCGGAGCGCGCGAGCGAACGAAGACTTCGTTGAAGCGAAGGAAAAGAGAGGATGGACGAGAGCGAGAAGAGGGAGAGAAGAGCGCGGCGTCGGCGTCGGCGTCGACGACAACGGCGGTGGTGGTAGTGGTGGTGGCGGCGGGACTTTCTACGCTCTCGCGAAGCAGCAAGCACAGACTCGCGCGCGGACGGACAGCTACGTGCGATATCGCACGCGGACGAAAGCAACGGGTATAACAACGGAGAGAGAGACCGGCGGCGGTCCGCGAGGGACCCAGATTTGCGCAGCCGCGCCAAATCAGTCGAGGGTGGAGGAGGAGGAGGAGGAGGAGGAGGAGGGTGGTTGCGCACAATCCACCTCTCAGTCAATATACTGTGTCACCGCGTAACACAGAACGCGGAATCGCCGGAATGCGGTCCGCGGCAATAGGTGCGCAACGTACACCTGCCGCCCGGCAGGAGCGGAGACGCGCGCGATTGCGAATTATGGACGCGTGTCGCGCGACTACGACGAGCCGCCGTGGCGGATAACATTCTGACGAGCGAAATGAAAGCGTAAAGAAGTAAATTGAGAATTTTCGAAAACAAGTGCGAGGGTGGTGTGTCATATTCGGAAAAAAAATTGAGAGAGAAAGAGAGTTGTCTCTCTCGAGAGTTGTAAAGTTTTTTTTTATATTCTTCAAAAAGGGTGAGAAACGTTGAAGAGTTTCGCAGTCGAATTTTGCAAACTCGTGCGCGCGCGCGCGCGATAACGTGTTGTTGAATATTTTTTGTCAAAAGATCGCGCACAACGCGCTCGTAAAAACGATTGTTCGTTTTATTGAAATGCTGTGATGTTTTATTAACATTTCACACACCAAGATAAAGTCACGTGAGCTCAATGCAATTCTGAATATCACTCTTTGTAACACGCTATTCCACGGGTTGTTTAGCTCGTTAATCGGGGATTGGAAATAGAACCGAATGTGCATAGCCGTGACGTAATCACTTACACATTTAATCACTTTGGCATTTCCACTGTTCGATCAAATGTCCGGACTCTGATAGACAATGAAGCTTCTATATGAATTATCTCGGAAATGATCTACGGAATTATATAAATCCTCAAACATATTCCGTAACTGCAACGGGCGATAATTAAAGCCCGTGTTTCAATGAAACACACACATTTTCGTTCAAACATTTTCACGGTAAAACAAATAATTTGTTAACCGCGAGTCATGATTTTTTTCATCAACAACGAAACGACAATAAAACAAAACGTCAATTTTGAAACACGATGAAAATCTTACGTTGTTAATTTATCTCGATGAAGAAGAAGGGTGCTGGGTGTTTTGCGTTAAGTTAAAGGTGCGAGTTGATTGTTTCCTCCCCAAACACGTTTCGACTTTATTTTTAAGTCATCCTCAGTGAGGACTTTCGAAATGACGCGAGCGCAATCACAATTTGTTTTAACAACGAAAACACACAGAAAGATACAGTCAAATGATAAGATGTTCACACAGTTAAAGAATCGTTGGGAAAAAACAATCAACTCGCGTCTTAATTTAATGCGAAACACCCAGCATCCCGTAGCCCCCTTCTTCCTCACCGATCGAGATTCGTTTCATCAACCGAACCCGATGATATTTCCCTTCCACCAATTTTATTCAATTTGTTAAATTTATCTTGTCTCTCTCGATACAAAGAAAGCAATCTTAACATCGTCGGAATTAAGATTGTTATTTTTCAAAATGTAAATTAAACGAGAAGAGACGGAGGGTTATTCTTTTCTCAAAATATCTCGCGATTCTTTATCTCAACATTCGTTCCCTTCAACAATCCACGACGCTCCGAGATCTGTATTTCGAATAATTTCGCAGGGAGGACGATCGCAGGGAGGACGAAGTAAGGGGAAGGATGCGTCGGTGCGCACGTGCTCGCGGAGTTCGCGGCCGACACACTCGGCTGAATTCCAGAATTTCAGCATTTATTCAGCGCTCTATTTCAGCGTGTCTCGCGTTAAATTCGGAGACGCGCGTCTCTCTTCCCTTCGGGGGACGGTCAGAGAGAAAATGTAAATAGACGACGCGATTTCGTAATACGTTCTTTCATATATGTATATACACTTTCAGCCGTCAAACACGGAAAGACGGAATGTCTTATTCGCATTCCGGCATGCGAAATATCGCGATACTGCATCTCCGTCAGAGAGAGAGAGAGAGAGAAAGAAAGAGAGATAGATAGATAGAGAGAGAAAAACGCTCTCTCTATTCGCCCCTTTCAAATGTCGAAGCTTCACGTTTATTGGCACACTTTCTACGAAAGCGCGAGAGAGAGAGAGAGAGAGAGAGAGAGAGAAAGAGAAAAAGAGAACAGCTTACCTCAGAAAGAAGTTCAATTGAGAAAAAGGCGGTCGTCGCTCTTGCAGCAAGTTTCGAAGTTAAATATCTTGTTAACTCTCTATTCAAAGTCCATATGAAGTTGACAGAAAAATTCTCGTGAATTCAGTCTTAAAGAAAATAAATTAAATCCAACTATCGGCCGTATTCTTTGAAGAAAATTAATTGCGTTGTTCCTTCGGAGAGAGAGAGAGAGAAAGAGAGAGCGAGAAAATACGATAGCAACGTTACCAGAGAGAGGCGTGAATGCGCGCACAATGTGGATAGTTAATAGCGCTCGTCAACAGATTATTCGAGATTACAGCGAACATCCAATACCCCAGGAACCGGCCGTTTAAATATACAGTTACATTTGCTTTGGATTAAAGCGCGGTGCGTTAAATCTCGGCCGGCTCGCTGCTGCTCCGGAGAACGCGCGGAATGCGATCCGCAAATCCGGGACATTCTACGACGACGTTGCACACAACACCGGCAAACAGCATCGGCAAAACACCGGCTGTTGCCGGCCGAGCAAAGATCCGTGGATGCAGGTTTCTATATTATATATATGGCGAATATACCGGCCTCTTCTCTCTCTTTTCCTCCTCCTCACTCTCTCTCTCTGTGTGTGTTGAGTAATTGAGCGCACGGAATACTAGAATTACGGCCCCGTCTTCTAGTTATAACGAGGATCGATGCGCGAGAGATCGGGTGGAGCTTTCAGACGGTATTATGGAAATGACGAAATAGATTAGCCCTCACCTCCCCTCTCCCTTCCTCTCCCGGGGTCTATATCTCGTGCACGTCAGCGATTCTCAACGTGAGCAACGCCGAGTAATTGCTTCCTCAAGGCTCGTAAAAATGGCCCCCTCTCTCCTCGCGATAAATCTTTGCCGCCGATCATTAAATGGCTCCAATTAACGTGAGAAGCGCTAATAAGACCGGACAGACTTGCCGCTACGTGAAGAAGTTGCGGGATGAATTGCGCTCGCGGAGGAGGACTCGCGGACGGAATTTACGGTCTGCTCTGAAATCTCTCACGGATCGATCCACGTGTATGTAACGTATACATATATATACGGCGCGTCTTGTTTAAAATACGCGCGTCTCAAAAAAGTTTTCAGCCCACGGTTGGTTGGGCTGACTTTAAACTAAGTTAAATCGCAATCGCCGAGAAGGAAGTATGTCAAGGTACTTTTTAATGAAAATCGCGACCGCATAGTTTTAATACACAAAGTACGTTCAACTTACGTTGGATTTACTTCCTCCCTTTCTCTCTCTCTCTCTCTCTCTCTCTTTTCTCCTGTATTTTTTTCCCTTGTCTTGTTTTACTTGCCGTTCGATCGACTTAATTTGTAAGCCTGTCTCTCGAACTAGTTTAACATTATAGTATAAAAAGTAAAAAATAAAACGAACTTCGTGACATCGATACCCCGGCCTAATCCTCTGTGTGCATTTGATCGGATATCGTCAGAAGTTGAGAGACACTCTGAGTGGCGATGAGTCTTGGAATTTAAAAATCTCGCATAGTCACGGCGAAAATTCGCGCGAGGAGGCGCGCATCTGTTCGAGCAACCTTCGCCTTCGGCGTCTTCTGTCGAAGAGGCGTTCCGCCGGATCTATCATCCTTCATTGAATATCGTCAAAGAATATTTCGCATTCAGCTCCGACGCTCGCTAAATCTATTCCCGAACACGACGAACGAGATCGTTCGCCGATGTTCCGACTTATATCTTCGCTAACTGGCGCGTTTCGATTCCGAACGAAACTTGATTTGTATTTGTGGAAAAAAAAACATTTTGTTATTACACGGCAGGAAAAACAATTCGCCCAAGCCTGCCGAATGTTTCGTTTTGCCGAAACAAAATCGATTTTGATTTATTAACTTAATCTCGTAAAAAGAAAACAACCAGAGAGATCCTGTGGTCCGGGTGGACGTTCAAATGCGAACATAAAACGCAGCGTATCGATCAAACGTTTCGATCGAATATTTATTGGTGATCACCTTCAGCACAGTTTAAATTTTCAATGTAAATAATAATATAATATATACAATTGAAATATAAAAAGTAAACAAAAATATGAAAAATCATCCACCTCTAACTTGGACCGCAGGCTCTCTGTTTGTTTTTTCTTCTTATAATTTGTTTCTTCGAGCCATTGTTATAATATTAATTAACTAATCTTCTTTGGCTATTCCAGCGAAACAGTTTTTGCCTTATTTGCGAAGCAACTTTTCCAATAATTAAAATTATCGCGATCAACTTTGTTCGCAAAACTATCGATCGTACGTAAGAAATTATCTCGTACAGGTCGAAACGCGTCGAATTTATCTTTTCGCGAAAATGTTCAAAATCATAGATTCGCTAATGAAAAACAAAGAAGATCGGTTCGGGGGAAGCGATTCTTACGCGTTCCCAAAAATTCCCAACGAGATTCGTCAGAGTCAGAAAGAAGGAATCGCGAATATTTGTTATTACAGAAAGATCGGTGTTTGAGCGCGGGAAAATCTATCGCGCGAAGAAGAACCGACGTGTATAATAAATAACAGACGAGAGGCAATTTGCCGAAAGTTGTTGCAAACTTAAAGCAGGCAGCACCCGAACGTTTTCGAGAGAGGATGAGTGTGTGTATTGCAATCTACCCCGATGTTGATGGGGAATGATGTCGATAATATATCGTGGCGCGACTGACGCGAGAGAAGACGCCATTAAGCAACTCTATTCCTGAGACAATTTCGTGACTTTCCTCTCCCGAACTCGCTCGATTACACAAGACGTGTACGTTTACAACATTACGTTCGGGCGCAAACAATTTCCTACAAACCGATGACATAGAGATATCGATTTTCGGATTAAGTCGATCGTCGGTTTAAGCCGCGCCAAGCGAACCACATTTTCGCGAGAACCCAAATCCTGATACCAACATCGGGAAGGATTTGAGACGATAATGCTGATATTTTTTCTCTTGAATTATCATATCACAGCGAGAAAGCGATTCGCGATTTGAGACGATGGAAATTTGATATTTTTCGCGAATGGGATCGCGTCGTGTTTTTTCTCGAAATTTTACGAGATCTTTAACGCGGAATTGAAATTTAAAAAAAAAAAACAAAAAAAAAACAAACGTTCTCTCAACGTTCGACGAGATATGTGAGAAAACGGAATTACAAACGCGCGCACGCCGAACCCGTTTTGATTACCTCACGTCTGCATTGTGCAATTACACAATCGGAACAAAGTAAAACTCGAATGAATGAAAACCCACACATTTTTGTGCAAAAAGAAACTTATTTACGATCCGCTCGCGAAAAATCCCGCGAAGCTAACATAAATCATGTTCTTGCGATGGGATGGAGGTTTTTGCTTTCTGAAAAGAAGCGTTTTGTGTGATTCGCCGTACTTTTACAAACGACTCGGTTGAAATTGAGGTGCGGACCGTGCTCGCGTTTCGTTTTCAAGAGCGACGACGACGACGACGACGACGACGACGACGACGGACGGCGGGAAGTTGTTTGCGCGCTCCGCGACAACCAAGAGTGCATCCAATCATCTCTTATATTAATCGCAGTTTCCGCAAAGAGCGTCTTATTTTCAAGGTGAGAGCAATCTGCGCGTCACATAACCGAGCGTTGTGTTTGTTTCCCATCGTCTGATTTCGATCTTGTTAATTAAACGCATTTGACGCGCCGTACATCTTAGAGATAAGCTCGGATGTCGGATAAATCATTGATAAGGTTACGTTAATGCGTCGTGTCGCAAAGGAAGGAGGGGGGTAATAAAACGCCGCTGGACAGGTCGCTAATTGATTTTCAACGCGGTTGTAATAATGTATATCGAGACAAAAGGAAACTATATCGGCGAATTATCTGACGCGCACCGATGTAATTTTTTCGGGAACAACGTTTGACGCAATTTTAAACGTCGCGTTAATTCGTTCGCTTAACCATGCATAGAAACTAATTGCATTGCAATTGTTTACGTGAACGTGCGCGATAATGAGTTTCGCACGTTCGACTATCATAAATAGCTAGCTATTATAATACGACGATCAATTTAACGGTTATAATCAATGCGCAACGCGTCTCCGCATAATTAGTATCAATTTCACAGCTAACTTATTAGGCGGTACGGAACGATATGACACGAACGAAAACCAGCTGTTTCGATGCCACGGTACGATTCTGATGTACATACGTTTTACGTTTCGTCAAGTTTGACCTAATTACGAGAATCGAAAACTCGTTCATTTTGCGTAAAACGGCGGAAAAAGAGAGCAAATGCAACGTAAACAGTTTGATCAATGCGCAATTTATCGAAAGTAAAACAGATTTTTGTCCCGACAACAAAATCACATTATTTCATCACACACCGAAAACGTCGGGGAAAACTCCTGTTCCGCGCGAAAAATCACTTGCTATGTTATTCATTGTTTAATTGTTATTTTTGCAAGTGACTTTGGTATTTAACATTTAACGACTTTGTACGTGACGTGTAACGTGTGTACCTGTCTCCTTCACGATAAATATTTCACCGTAACCTTATCAGGGATCCGTGCGCGCGTTAAACGCACTGAAAACCCGAGCGTGAATATTTTCCGTACGAGGGAAAAAGCGTGACACACTATCGGCAAAAATATCACAAGTGTTTTTCTCGATGATCGGCGTGCGTTGCTGTCGCGTCGTAGTTTGCGGAAACGACGTGCCGAGTGATCGCGCGCAGAATCTAGACTCAATAAAAAACGAATCTGCAGATTCCCACGACAAGTGGTACAAGTCGTTGACGGGCGCGACGGTCGCGCTCTTATCGAAAAATTCTATTCTCCGCGCAAAAATTCATGCGAGATCACGAATCCCCGTCTGTTCCCGTCCACGCGCGCAAAAACGCGGTACGTTGATGCGCACACGTGTAAAGTTTTTTTTCCTTCCCCTTCGACGATTGAGATTTTTTTGCTCAACGTTGGGAAAGCTTCCAAATCAAACTCTCTTAATTCGCGACTTGAAAATCGTGTCGCTAACGCGCTTAACGTCGCTATTGATGCGTAATAAATATTTTTGCGGTTATTTATTGTTCGCAATTTTTTTATTGTTCGTTGTGCGGTTTCAACGTTAATCCACCGATATTATTTTTTCATTTCTTTATAGATACTTGATGAATACTCGAAAATCCGCAGTTGAATTGTTAAACGGCTTTGTTTTTTTTTTTACCACGTTCTTTTTTGTCAGCGAGAATAATTCATAATGCAAAAAACAATAACAGAAAGCTTGACGCGTTCACGGTATAGCGTAATTAAATATTAAACCAATCCGCGCACACAGAGAATAGACTAAAATATTAAAATATATTTGCAATATATTAATTTTACTCTGCGGCAATTTTATTGTAAAATGATTGCTCGCATTACGTAATATGTGATATTTACATCATCAAAAAAAGAACCTGCTATAGCATTACTTGTATCAAAAAGATTACTAGTATTTAATTGAAATAATGGTTTAATTGAAAAGAGAATTTTAATAAAATAAATATAGAAAATATTTCTACAATATTTTTTTTTATAGAAGATAATTCTATAATATTTGTTTGATATAAAAAATATAAGAAGAGAACTCTCTCTCTCTTTATATCCAATAACTACGTCGACGAAAGAAAGCAAACTGAATTAATTTGTGATAAAGTATTTGATTTTTTTGAACTGATTTGAAAAATGTAAAATATTGATTTCAGAAAAAGAGAGAGAGAGAGAGAGAGAGAGAGAGAGAAAAAGATCTTCATAGATTTTCCGTTCTCTTATCCGCATGAAAAGACGTTCCATCTTAAAAGTACAATGGCGCTTGGCTGATAGAGCCATTCCTAAGCGATGGAGTTGTAATGGAATACTGTTTGAACCCTTAGCCGTTTCGCTTGTCGAGTGGAAAGAAAAAGTGAAATGCTTCAATGTCGGAAGTTTCGTTCGGTCTGCTGACTTACTTGAAATTAATTTTACCAAGAGGAAGAGAGAGAGAGAAGAAAAGATATAATTTCAACCGGAAGAGTGTTACTTGCGATTAATTCCCTAAGAAATGGATTTACAATGACAAAAGAGACAGACAGAAAGGATGTTAAACGTCAAGCGTGAAAAGTCCCTTTTCAACGATAATATTCCTCACGCGCTCGTTTTATCCGTGAAATCATTTTGTCGTAAGTTTGGAGCAAAATCTAATTTTGCAGCGGAATAATTGTGTTAGCTATTATTGCAAGAAGCCAAGCACAATTTGTTAAATGGCGCAATTTATTAAATAATTAACTTATTATTACGAGCGGAATTTTCTCCTCGCCTCGGCAAAAAACAATCTCGAATAAACGACAAGCGTGATTGACAGAAATCAATGAAGCGTTTGCATAATTTTGTAGAACGCAGATGAGACGATGAGAGTTGTTTGTTTTAATGGTCACATTAAAATCAATTAAATTGAATATCGAATTGAACTTTGTTTGATATTCCCGCGCGCTATATGTGTGCGTATGTATGTGTGTTTGGATTTCGTAATTCGAAATATTGCCGCTCCACACAGTAAAATCGAACGTCAGAAGGAACAAAAGGCGGGAGAGGAGAGAGAGAGAGAGAGAGAGAACCGGCAATTAATTCACTTTCGAGAGGGATGCATTTTGCGCGGAATGAATTTGCGCATCGATCGCGATATGCATCCCATCTTAAATCGTCGCATCCCATTTGCCTCTGTAAATGCCGGGAATTGCTGGTATGCAATCTAGAGCGGTGATGACATGACTGAGTCGACACAACGCGATCCTATCGATTCCCGGTTCCCGGTTGCATAGTTTGAAGACAATCCCTAAGATAATGATTGACCGGCTGTATCAACATCCGCGCGCGCGCGCGTGTTTCGTAGATGAAATGCGGCGGCGACGGCGGCGGAAGACTTTTATCCGCGCGCGTGCAGATGTTTCCATGAAGAGGAAGAAATACGCGGTAATTGAAGCAAAACTTCGGGACATTCGTTACTCCGGGATTCTTTAAGAAAGTAAGTTCTTTCCACGAGAAAGGACTCCTTTCGTCGTTTTCTTCGCGCGAGCGCAACTTTCTCATTTCAAGAATTTTCAGAGATTTTTGCGTCTTTCTCACCTCTTCTCTTTCCCTCTCTTTTTCGCGAACGAATAAACATACAATTCGCTATTATGCTAATAAAGTTCAGCCGGGAGAAACTGCGGACTTTGTTTGAAATATTAAAAGTCCGGGGTGAGGGAGAGTGGGTGGAAAAAATTAGTTGCGCCAGTTTGTATTTTCGCCGTTGTAATTACGACTCGACACAAAAACGCTATTATACAATTTAAAACTACGGCAATTGACCGATTCGCGGAGCCTTAATCGCTTTTCGTTGTTCTCCCATCCGTTTCGTTCTATCACGTTTCACGCTTAGTCGATGAAATGACGTTTGCTTGACGATTGTCATTTGCATTACAGCAAGCTAACGGACACGCGAGATATCGCGCGCAAGCTTGTCTCGAAGATTAGATGCAACCAGATGCGTCATTCAATTTCTGATCGTAGGGTCTTGATTGTAATAGCGCGTATATGAGCTGGATGCGGTTTCGATGAGATATCCGTCTTTGGTATTATAGAACGATATTGCACGTAATATCGCGCGCTCTATTGCCAGTCATGATGTTTCAATTATTATCGAAAGATAACGATCGAGACGAGAAGTTTTATCGAGTTTTCGATTTTTTTTTTTTTTTCACATTTAGCAGTTTTTAATGACAACACGTGACTCAAGTCTCACGTGCTGTTTTTTCACTTCTCCCTGTCACGTGACTTTACTTTTTGGTCACATTTTTAAAGACACGTGACTAAAAGTACAGTCGCGTTTTTAATGACACGTGACTAAAATCCAGTCACGTGTTTTATTTTTCCACTCCTCACTATTTTTTTTTATTTTACTTTTGACGCGCTATTTCTGACATCTCTTTAATGTGTATTATATGGTTTGTAAGACACACGTATATATATACTAGCTGTCGTCGCGGTGTGACAGGTTGTGGTCACTGACACAACACGTTAAAATAAAAAACAATAATAGCGTGCGCGTGGCGCGCGCCTGTGTGTTGCGCCAGTGTAATGCAACAAACATAAAGAATATTTTTTTTTTTTTTTTTTTAAATAAGTAAATGTACGACTGAGATAGTTAAAGCAAAAATAAACATCCGGCAACAACTGTGCTGTTACTGTTTCATCCGCTGAAAATATAACTGCGTAACTCTTTTTCAACCGGATAATGCAACTATTCCCCATGCAAAACTCCCATAAAAGACACGAACGCTATAGAGGTGGTGCATCATGAGTGCAGATGGCATTAATGGATCGGAACATCCGCTGTAAAGCAATCGTAGCCGAAGGGATATCGTATCGATCGCTCATTGGCTATGCATCGCGTCGCGTTGCGGTTATCGCGGAGAGATGGAAAATAGCGGGTATAATCCGCGTTGCAAAGCGTGCGGATTTTAACCGGCGCGCACACAACCGAAACCCCGGGATGCACACGCGCGCGCGTTCTCTCTCTCTCTTTCTCCCTCTCTCTCTCTCATTTGAAATATAATATCGCAACGCCAGGGCAAACTTCTGGAAAGCTTCCAGCGCGTCGACTCTTGTTCGTGCGCTACTACAGCCAAGGGCCGCAGGGCACTCGCGGCCCGGCGCATGGAATTTGGCTAATAATCCATGGCGCAAATTCCGCAAATTTCGTTGCAGCGTCCAGCGATGGATACATATATATACATATATATATATGTATATATATGTATATATGCAAAACGTATTACGAAAGTTAATCCCTCGATCAACATTGAGACGGCCGCAATGCGGGATCGGCGCGGGAAAACGCGCCGCGGCAACGCAATAATCGCCTCGGTGTAACGCGCGCGCACGTTTTAAACTTCCGGCAGCGAGCAATTCCGGATGATCCCGTTTCTCCGATCCGCGCGCGAACAAGAGAGAAGAGAGAGAAAGAGAGAGAGAGACAGTGCGAACACGGATTAAACGCTACAACGTGACGTCATTTTGTCTCTATTCAATCAGTACTTACTCCCGCAGAACATAATCCTTTCCTCCCTCGATATAATTCGAATTACAACGCCGGAATTAATTCCGGCACATTGGTCCGCGTTCTGATTGCGGAATTAGTCCTAAACGTGATCGGATGACTAATGTTTGTGTTTACAGTGGGAGCATGGGATTTCTCCAAGTGGATCTTGGCGCCGACCAATATTCTCAAGTAAAACGCAACTTTGTTAAATCTAAGTAAAGTTTATTCCAAAAGCATTTCTGGTGTTGATTTTTTTTTTCACGCGCTTTAATTATCGAAACACTTATAAGTTATACACGTCCTATATAAATTTACAGTTAATTGCATATTTGTGTTTGTTCTTTCCACAACAACAATATACACACACACATTTATCATCAAGAGAAATCGAAAACATTGCTTATCGATGATAACTTCACGAAAATCAAGAGACATTCCGAGTTTCTCAAGTGCTCAACAAGAAGCGGAATAACATAAAAACACGGATTGAGATATTTCGCAAAATCCATCGGGCATTTCGCCGTGGAGTCAGTTGGCCGGAAATCGAGTTCTTACGATTTAACTTACGTACCCGCCAACTTGGCCTGAGAAAACACGAACGACAGATCGAGTCGACATAAAAATCGTCGGCCAAGTTTGCCGGCATAACTCAGCGGATAAGCTTCGGGCATCCGAGCTAAGTGAAACGGGCAACGCGAACAAATATCCGAAAACAGTTTCCGCTTTACGGCTTGCCGGGCGAACTAACTTCGACCCCCGTGACAACCCGCGAAAGCGCGAGATAGCGGGTTTCGAAGCTTCGAAGCCATTAATCTTCGGGACCCCGCAGAGTAAACTCTAAAACGACCAGATGGCGAAGGGGGAACGAGCTTCATTCCGCATATACACGATCTTTCTTTCATTCAAATTATCGCGCGCTAAGATCCCCTCGAGTCTAGTTGCGAAACTTTGAATTTTACTCGTTCATCCAAAGTTTCCCTCCTTTTGCGATTTTTCGAATATTTTTCAACGTGGCAATAAAAATTATAATCTCTCGTGTAAATCTTTCGTAAAAAAAAAAAAAAAAACTGCCTTACTCTCTCTCATCATCAAATTCTAGTCCGGCTATGTTTCATCGGTATGATTAAAATCATATTTTTCCGTTAGGACTTGTTTATCAATTTCTAATGTAAATTTGCATTTTTTTACATGGCTACAGAACGCACTGTCAAAAAATATCCCTGCAACGCTATTTACTCTGCCCGGTATTTCGTCTCCGACGAAAACAGCGCAATAGAGAGGACTACATGTCAAAAAAGTTTGCGGATTCGTGTTTATTTTTACCTTCAATATTTTTTACGAACACAATACACCCCCGAGTGTTGTCGTAGGTTTTTTGCAGACGCATATTGCAAACATAGTTCGTCAATTAGAGCTTTTTTTTTCGCGCGAATGTTGTTTTCTTCGTTATACGACAATTGTTCGCCGAATTATTTATCAGCGCGCGAATTATCTCATTTTTTTCGACATAACGACATTTATGTCGAACACGACGCACGACGGCTAATCGCGTCGAAGAAGAAACGAACGCGAAGCGACCGCAGGTGCGCGAGAATCACGGGAGGGGGAAAAAAAAAGCGACGCACAATATGCGCGCGTCCGCAGGCGCGCGGAATGTCATCTGTCAAAGATGCGTCGATTTCGGTGCGCTCTTTCGCGCGTGAATGTCGCCGTATCTGACGTTAATAGCGATTGGATTTCGCGCCCGGCTGAAAATTGGTAAATTCGCGAAACATCGAATCTCCGCGAAGTTATTCCCCGTTACGGAGTGTAAGCCGTGCGCGCAAGCGCGCGCGGGCGAAATTCACTAAAAAGTACGAAACACACACAGTTCCCGGCAGCGTTTGTTATTTTCCTGTTATTTCTGGGTTCTATTTGTTTTCTATTTTTTTTTTTTTTTTTTTTTTTTTTTTTTTTTTTTTTTTTTTGTAAAAGCTTCTCTGCGAAAAACAGCATGCTAACGACAATCCTCACGAGAGCGAAAGATATTAAATTTCGTCAAAATTCGGTTTCGGTTTCAGTCGGCAAATATACACGGAAAAAAACGTGTTCAACATTTTATATTTCGTTATTTTTTTTTCCTGCGACTAATATTCGTCGGTAATATCTAGCTTGTTTTTGAACGAATAGTTAAATACGGTTGGAGAAAGGTTTATTTAATTTGAAGAGAGTTTATTTAACTTGCGAAAAGTTATAATTTTATCAAATACTTTTATCAACGTTTGTGAGGAAAAATTATTACTGTAAAATGTACTGTATTAATAATTAATATTGTAAAAAACAAAAAAAAATTCTTGGAGTAATTTCGACCCGTGTCTTGTTTCAACAAAAATTTAATTAGCTTTAATTGCTGAAGTACGCGGCAAAAACACTTTCGAACTACGACACGTCATTTTTTTCTTTTGTCAGACAAGGTGGGCAAATTTCTCAAAGATGCGATAACAGAAGCGAACTGTCGGCTCTCTGCTATGAGAGAATGCGAAAGCTTCCCTAGTTAATACTGAAATGTGAGGAGTCTGTAATTAACGCTTGGTTGTTCATTAAACCGTTAAATAACGTAACGTAATTACACGTCTACGAATAACTATATAAAATGAATTAAATCAACAGCAATTTTTTATATCAATTTCTTTATCTTTTTATCACCGAATGAAATGGCGCGTATAATAAAAATAATAAAAACAAAATTATTTTTGTGCAATGTTACACATCATAAAGAAAGTTGTAATAAAATATTATATTTAAACAACAATTTTGTGTAATAAAATATTATATTTAGGTATACGTGAAAAATTACACATGGAGTCTCAACGTACGTCTCGTAATATTTCTGTCATTTTTAAACAAAAAGAATCATTCGGCTTGTAATATTAATTTACGCGTAATGCGATATCGTAAATTTCAATTTTGTTTTGGCTCGGTTATAACGCGAATAATGCGATTACTTCATGCGTTGCAGCGCACAACAGAAAAAATTACTGCGAATTTATAATATCAGGTAAAGTTTACTGGTTTTTTTTTTTTTTTTTTTGTTTTGCATTACGCCTGATAAACTTTAGAGAGATATTTGATACATAACGGAGTCGACGTTTCTGTAAAACTCCGCGGTTCGCGTAACAACAAAACGCCGCTGGCTGAGCAGTACGTTTTTAGAGAGAGAAAGAGAGAGAGAGTTGAGGGGAGCGCGAAACACGTTAATCCATTTAGTAACTAACTTTGTTCGTAGTTTACTAAAAAAAAAGAGAGGGGGAAAAATACAAAACGCGACAATAACCTCCCGTTGCATGCACCGTCATTATTATTACGC
This sequence comes from Pseudomyrmex gracilis, assembly GCF_002006095.1. Lineage (NCBI taxonomy): Eukaryota > Metazoa > Arthropoda > Insecta > Hymenoptera > Formicidae > Pseudomyrmex > Pseudomyrmex gracilis. Next base: position 901,713 of record NW_018020604.1, read on the forward strand.
GGTCAACTTGATAATTACGATCCGCCCGGCTCGCTCGCTCGCTCGCTTCGTGTTTAAACAAGTAAGAATGAAATTTTGATGAATCCACCCAACGCGCCTCCTCGCAAATTGGATTCGGGATAGGAAAGGACTTTGGGTAAAAGTGCCGTTCGCGCGAAACATCGAATACGTTATTTCCATTGGGAAACCCGGTTAAGTTTCGTCGAATGAATTTTGCAAAGGCGCTATGGTATATTGGCAACTTGGTTTCAAGATTATCATCCTTGTGGGATCTTGAAAGAAACTTTGCGCGTCGGAATAAACGTACATATGTTTGAGGCAAAAGTTAATTTCGTCTCACTTTAAATGTCCCCTGTTATAGAATCATTAAATGACCAGGTGATAACAAAAACTCTTGAGTTTTTTCCCGAAGATGAAAAGTATTCAAAAAATTGTTCCAATAAGTTTTTACCAAGCAAACTCTTGTAAAATAAAAAAAAAAAAAAACTCCTTGCACGAGGAGCCGAAAGCAGAGGAAGGAGATATCGTTAGACGCTTCTCACTCTGCTCTCTTTTCATCATTCCTCGTAAATCGTTCTTTGATGTTCGAAAGCGGCGCATCTCGCACGTATCGCTGAGAGGCGATGATAATCCCGGAATAGCTTGTCGGATGCGAGAGACTGACGTTGCGCTACTTACCGCACCTGCGCATCGGGACTTCTCTCTCCCCGTCATCATTACTTTATACATACAACAAGGTGCGAACTCTCGCAAAGCGAAGGAGAGGAGAAGAGTCCCGTGACGTGTAAATGCGAAAACGTCAGATTACACATACTGCAAAACCGCATGCATATATATATGTATATATATATATATATATATATATATGTATATAAATATATATATACACATGTATATGTATACATATACCGCGGGCGATGTTGGGATAATGAAGCGTGGGATTCTGCGCCGAAAGTTACAGGCAACGTCGTCGTGTCATCAATTACGACGCTCGCGCGCCGTATCATTTAGAAATGAACGAGCAAAAAAAGCCGGCCGGATCGATATCGCCGGGGGGCGATGGCGCCTCCGGTTTTTGCAATTTTTAATATGGTCGATCGATCGACAACACACCTTCGCGATCTCTCGAAATTAACAGAGAGAGAGAGAGTGAGGGAGAAAGAAAAAAAAAAGGATGCGCATAATAAAGCGAGTCGTAAAGAACAGGAGCAAATTAAAAATTGCAGAAAACACGCCGCTGCGCTAATTTTTCGCTAGACGAAAAAAAAATTGCGTCTTTTGTTTTTTCGTTGCGCGAACGAATCCTATCCGGTATGTGAGAATTATGCGCGATGACCGGCGCGCAGAAGGAAAGAGAGGCAAAGAAAAAGAAAGAGAGAAAGAGAAAGAGGACGGTGCGAAAATCGGAACCGAGAGATCGGTGAGTGATACAAAAGACTCCGGCACTCGTTTAACACGAAACGCGATTGCTGAGGTAAAATTTAATTACTGAGCTATTGAGTATCGGAGAGAAATAAACGAACTCTGCGAAATAAAGGCATCAGATCGAACAATCGATGGAAAAAAAAAAAAAAATTTGCATTTCGAATTCCTCAAAAGCAAAGGAATTCCATCGGTACATAGTAATTCGCGAAAATGTCATCTCAAAAAAGCGTTGCTATTTTCCAAAATTAAAAAAATTCTTAGTAATTCAAATAATATGCTCCATTTCACTAAAGTCCTGTAAAAAAAAAAGTGACAAAAAAATACGTGTGCAATATTTTTACAAATATACGAATTAATTTTACTGAATATTCATGAGAAATAAAATGTTTGACAAATATATGCGCGTATATTCTCTCTTCTATATTTTCTTCCTCAGTCTCGTCTTATCTATAAGATCGCGTAGATCCGTTACTCGCGAAATTTATCACCGACTTAGCGTCGCCGAAAGCTGGAGAGATAAGCGGATTCGTCTTGTGCCTTGCAATTAAAGAGCGCTCGTAAAGACGAACCACGTCGTAATTTTGATCCCCTCTCAATCTAACCAAACGACTCACGAGAATGGTCGTTTTAATTGCGACATATATAGACATACATATATATATATACTATATATATATATGTGCTACAAAGTGCCACAAAATCCAGACCACTGCAAAGTGCCTTTGCGGTAACAAAGATCTAACTCCGTTAGATCTCGTCTGTTTCGAAAAAGTGAAATTCATTGAAAATAGCGGGGTATAATGACGATCTTCTCTTCTCAAACAAATATATACGTTTACATTTTCAGCGCGATAATTTTCATAATTTTCGTTTGTGTCGCTCGTAATGCGCCGTATAATATTCAAAACATAAACATAATGGACGCAGACTGTAAAAGCCTGTATATCCGCTCTTACGGATATATAAACACATACACACATAATATATAAACGAGAATATCTCTCACACATTACCGCATTTTCCGTATATATCTTGGATAAAATTTTATGCAAACTTTTTACGTTCCATTATGCTTCTCGTTCTTTTCGTAAACAACCAACAACTTTACTTTTACGTAGCACCTACTTTGCAGTTTTTCTGATAAATCCGTGCAAAATCCACAATGATGTGCTTTTTATGTACTTTCGAACAAAATAAACTCGCGCACTGTATATATGTATGTATGTATGTACGTTCACTTTGCGGCGAAAGAATCGGAGCTATGTGGCCTTTTAAGCCTCGCGATTCTTCAAGCGTTTACCTTGTCTCGGTGTGTCGATGATTACGACGATAGGAAACCCTTCCGAGGACGACAACAACAACAACAATGACAATTTCGAGGAAGAACTTTACCTTTCGATACAGAATTGCCCCGCCATTTTTCGTGTCTCTCCGTCATTGTTCTCTCCTTAGAACCCTGCCTCTCTTAATCGACATTCCGATCTTGCGTTTTGTCTCGTCGTAACACAGAATACGAGGGAATTCAAAAGCGCTGACTTGAATCGGGGCTCGATGACCCGAGAGAGCGCTCGCTGGTGCTCGCTCGTTTCTCGCTCACGTGCGCCGTACATGGCATTCCCGAAATACAAACAGCGAATTGCGCACCGCATTACGTCGATGGTGGTAATAAAGTGTCGTGCAAACATTGTGTTCCCCGCGCGGCAACACAGCGGCGCGCCCCGATGTTTTATCCGTAACAAAAGTTTGTACAAAACGTGCTGAATGTGCGGAAAAGCTTGCTCTGAAAACATGTTCCGGTTCGGGAAGAAAAACTCGAGCTCGCCGCGCCAAACACGCGAATTATACTTCTCGTGTGTGTGTGTGTGTGTGTGTGTGTGTGTGCGTACTGTTTTCGCAAAAAGAGTAATGGGATACTTTCTCTTACGATTATAATAAACACACGCGCTCTTAATTTATTTGCGACAAGATACAACGTTGCGTAAAAGTCGGCTCGTTAAACGACAACACGCGCGGACAAAAAACAAACCAAAAATAACAAATTCGGACGACTCACAGTCACGAACATAATAAATATTTTTCTTCCAGCGCGAGCTATCCGGCTCTTCTATAATTCGACACTTCTGTTATTCGGAAAGTTACTTCACGCGAAAATCGCGTCGCAAGAATAAAAAAAAAAAAAAAAAGAAAAATGGCGGAAATGGCGAACGTGATCTTTTGGCCGGCGCGAATCAGCTCGCCCAATATCTCGCGGATTATAATTGTTTGCGAAGTTCGGTAGCGCGCGAAGTTTACCCATCAAAGTTTCGTCTCGCGATTCGATGGATTGAAATCGCAATCGCGAATGCGCGAGCAACGCTCAACGAATTGTTGAGCGCAGTATTTTCGACGCTATTCCGCTATCGGCGCAAATCCGCGCGAGTTTTGTAAAAATATTTCGAAATGTATGCGCTCGAGAAAAAAAGCCCGATCGTGCGGAATTACAAAAGTGCTTAGTCCGGGGGCAAATATCACGGCAGCGGATATCAGCGCAGCTATAAAAAAAAAAAAAAAAAAACAAAGAAATAACACGAACGAAGAAGGAGGCATGTTTATCGCTTTTTTCTCTATATCGGTGCGCTTCCGATGATTTAACCGTAAAGACCTTGGAAACACACATCCCTCGTATCTTCCCCGCTAATGAAGTTCACGAAGTTTATATATAGATTTTCGATGCAAGCGCGCAATTACAAGAGCGATATTTTTACAAGATTTTTTTCAATATTTATCTGCATGTAAAATACTATTTTACGCTTTTCTGACTTGCAAAGATGTTTTTTTTTTGTTTTTTACGGATCACTTCGCGTGCTCGATTTTAATCAGCACGCGAACGCGCACGCGTGTCTGTTATCGATTATCCGAGATAAAATTTCGAAAACAAACAAAATGGAACGTCGAATAATTTACAAAATCATGAATCTTCATTATCGCGAAGTTTGCCGAGAAAACCGAGACTCTCTTCCTCGTGGAAGTGGAAGCACTCATTAAGCAAAGTAGAATTAAAAAACCGCTAAGATATATATATTTCAATTGCTTCAACTTCAAGGGTTTTGCAAGCTACTTTTTACCTCGCAGAGAGAGAGAGAGAGAGAGAAAGAAAGACGTCTTAATCTATCGAAGACTCTCTCGAACTGTGTTCAAACTTGGTCGGAATTTCACGCGGCAAGAAGTAGCGCGTGATTTCGTCAGCGCGTTTCGCGTCGTCGCGTGAAGTTCTCGGGACGGGAGAAGAAGGGCGTACACAAAATCCCGGCGCACACTTTGCATCCGAGATATTCGACGTTCCCCCGGGAACGTCGGAAGTATTCCGGTACGGAGATCGCGTTAAATCTTACACTCGATATCACCGAACGATCCGGGCATTATCTGAAGTCATATCCGTGGGACCTGTCCTCACAATGGGGGTGGGAGAGGACCGGCATCGATATTGTCGTCGGAATATATGGGTTTCCGGGTCAATACGCCGTGACAGGAAGTACGTGCAATAAGGGGAATAGTTGGTGCGCAGCCACCTCTCTCTCTCTCTCTCCCTTCGTTTGCGGGAACGTGCAGCTCCGGTGGGCGGCTATGTGGTAGACGAGACGCTCTCTCCGGGAGCATCCACAGGCTCGGAAGGATCGATATTCGTCACGCAAATGAATTCTCGAATTTGTGGACGCAGCGGAAAGTCACGGGACCGCGCGAAATGCAACCGCCTGGAAGAGGCTTGCGCGTCTTCTCGAGAAACCGAGGCGATTGTCTTCGTCGTCGAAGAAACGAGCAAGTGTCGTCGATATTGCGCGGATCTGAGGGAAAACGGAAACGTCATCCGGGCGCGAATCCGAATTCCGAATACACTCGAATATATATTCGGATTTCGTTGCTGCTCCGAGAAAGAGAGAGAGATGGAGCGAGAAAGAGAGAGAGAGAAAGTCGAGAGTGCGGCGAATTCAAGCGGAATGATCGAATAAAACACGATCGCGCGGAGAAATGCCTTCAATAACTTGGGAGACGTGTCTATAAAGGTAAGAGAATTGGTTGTATTATACAAGTATATATGTATATTCAATATTTCAACCAAATATGATAGTTATATACAAAAATTAATTCCGCGTCGATGTTCGAAATGTCTTGTCGTCGATTATTGCGAGGGACGTCGACGAAAACAAAAAAAAAAAAAAAACTCAGAATTCGTTAATTCACGTCCGCGAAAAAGAACAACGAGACCGTGAAGTTTCGCGGTTTACGCGAGATGCGTTTCCGAAGTAAATTATCAAAGTTCACGCGAAATAGAGACTCGCGGATTCGACTTAATTACGAAGGGCTTGTTCCCGTATGCTACATAGCGAAACTCTCGGAATCTCTCACGCGCACGGAATACTCTCTCGAAGAGAGAGAGAGACGTAAACTGTGGCGCGGGTTGGAACCCGGGCACTTTGTACTCGCGTCTTACATATCGTTGACCCAGTATCAAGTTGCGCTCTAAACTCCGAGCGCGATGCGAGTTAGATGAAATTTATGAGAAATCGTGGAAAACTTTAAGCTGCGAATGATTAATAACGCCCGTTTTCAGTGCCACTCGCGGAAACTCCTTTAAACGTAATCCGCACGAATCACAACCTGTCCCGGATATACGTTTTATGGTACTTGTGATGTATATACATGTTTGCGAGAAAGAAGGTACATTCCTTTCGTATTAATGTAGTTGAGCATTAAACTCAACTTAATAATTAGGAAAATATTCTTAAACACTTTTGCTTCAAATATTGCGAGTGTTCGACTAACAATAGGTGTTAAGATCGATACGAGATATGCCGTATGTACGTGCGAGTATACGCATGTATTTATTTACTTTACTTAAACGTGTGAATTAATATACATGGAAATTCGAGTTAAATTCGAAAATTCACTTAGGATGCTTGATTTGCATCTCATATATGTAAAATACCCCATTTACTTCTCCCCCGAAGAAAATCGAGCGAATTAAAAAAATCTCTTTTACGAAAAAGACACTTTGGCCAGGAATCGAGATTCGACTCCAAAATTTAATTTCGAATTTCCATATTAATTTAAAGAGAAAAAATGTTTAAAGGGAAGACAATATAATAATAGCGTATTGACTTCTATCGACCTTACTGACACTTGTACGTTTTCGCGAGCTTTTTAATTGACGCACTTATAAATGTCACGTGTTACGTTATTTATGTTTTATTGCGTTTTCATCAAGGATGGAAAATCTTTTCGATATGTTTTTGCGCGCGCTAGAAAAATTGTTCCTTTCTTCTCTTCTCGTGCATGGGGCGAGTATTCGGCGCGTTTTGTTACATTTCTCTTTCCAGATTTATATTTCAACTCCGTCGATCTGTTTAAGTTGTACGTTAAAGAGCGAAACTAAAACGGAATTCGCGACGAAGAAAAAATTTTGTTATCAGAGAGAGAAATGGGAAATGTTTTCTTATATTTAAAATGAGATATTGATTTTAGTTTTGTATATAAGTAAGAGCGCGCGCGCGCGCGCGCGCTCGCGTACGCCGCTAGGAGTCCCGCGCGCTGGTGAAGTTGAAGTTTCCAGCAATCGCGGAAATCACGTGGAATATGGATTCTGTTCCTAGGCGCCGCAAGCAGAATAATTTCCGACTTCGTCGACGTGATGGGAATTGAATCGTGAGAAAAATAAAGGTCTCGAAGACGAGAGAAAAAGAGCGCGTAAAAGGGATAACAACTCTTCCATCTAGTTCGCGAAGTCGCTAAATGTAGTTTGGCGTCGATCTCGATTTCGTGAAGAAGTATCGCTTGCGTGTACAAAATGAAAAAAAAACACGTATGCGAAAATTCCAAGAGCGATCTAATGTTGATTCGTTGCCATCGCGTTATATTTCATTTTACGCGTCGGTGTTTTATTTTATTATTATTATTATTAAAATTTTTTTTTTTTTATTCTATTCTCATTTCACGCAAATTTATTTTCACATAGTTTATTTATTAGATCAATAATTTCTTTGATTCAAATGATGAAGGTTTTCAGTTTTATTCGAAATAGAAATTTAAAATAAATGTTCTGCGCTGTGTCGTTCAAAACATTCGCGTAAACAGAATTTTTACGCATTTATCAGTTAAACGCATTTTAATATTTTGTGTATGCGACCGTCATAGATATTACGCACAATAATTTTACAAAATTGCGTCCAGTTAGAGAAAAAGCGGATTTATAATTAAAAAAAAAAAAAAAAAAAAAAAAAAAAAAAAAGCAAAATGCTAAAATGCATAGATATATTTTAATAAATGTGCTTTTT
>NW_018020604.1:909520-920128 GCF_002006095.1 Pseudomyrmex gracilis
GTATGCGACCGTCATAGATATTACGCACAATAATGTTACAAAATGGGGTCCAGTTTGAGAAAAAGCGAATTCATAATTTAACAAAAAAAAAAAAAAAAAAAAAAAAAAAAATAGCAAAAGCAAAATGCATAGATATATTTTAATAAATGTGCTTTTTATTGCGCTGTGTATTTTTTATACACACACGGTTCATGATTTTGAAAGCGTATAGAAAAGTGCATTGCGCAAAAAAAAGCATAAGCGTTTAATAGCACGAGCGAGTATAACGAGTTACTTTGCAGCGCGAAAGGTGTACGAGAAGTCACGTGCCACCTCAAAAAAACCTCGGGAGAATTTTCTGTCGATGTTGCAGTTAGTTTTGTCCATTCCTTTTCCCTCCGACCATGATTCTTTAAGTTCGAGTTGCACTACATGTGCTCGCATTATTCCCCTGGAGAGAAATGCGCTTCGCTTTGTGCGCAATATCAAAACCGCTTTAGTGAATATATACATATATATATACGCACACGTATGCATCGATCTTTTCGAAACGGGCAAAACAGAAAAAATATTAATAAAGATTGATGACGCGTGTGTGTCACGAAATATTTTTCGCGTAATGGCTCGGCTTGTCTAATGCCGTATACGTGTATATTTCGTTTTCGAAAACATTCGATTCAAATAATAAACAGAATCGAATGTACACGGCAAAGCCATTCATTATTCCATTATCTGTTGAAATAAAAAGAGAGCCGATCGCGTTTCGCATAAATCAACGAAGAAGCGATGCAAGCTACGCGGATTAAAAATTCCAGATATTCCCGGAACAATATTTTTCCTCGCTGACAGCCTCCTCGTCGAAGTGAGCGACTCAATCTCCTGTTCCGTACGGGAGTGCGCGCGCGCGTGTGTTATTGGGGGTGTGCAAATTGGCAATATGCAACCGGTCCTTCAAATATGCGCGCACGTGCGAAGGTGCCGGTGTGAAATTAATCCCCAGAATGCATCGCGAGGAGGCTTTTATGGCTTTTCGATAACGACTCGCACCTGCGTGCGATTTCGCTCCTGCATTCAACCTGCGTGAATTATTTAGTCGAATGAAACACACGCACTTAGGGTTAGATAGGATTATTGCGGTGTTTTCGCAGATACACCTCTCTTCCACAAACCACCGCGCTCGTGTGAGGCAATAAGAAATGCATTCGTGTCGAGTGCGTTTGGAAAAAGATCGGGTTGCGCCGGAAAAGCGCGCACCAGCTGCGGAACCGCGAGTGGTAAAAAGCGAGCTCGCTATGCTATGCGTTCGAAAACGATCGGATACGGTTCTTCTAATGGATGTTAAAAAAACAATCTAACGTGCTTGCCTTTGGTAATAGACGGGGGGAGCAACACCAGATAAGTAAACAATATTTTTCTAAACTTTAATGAAGAGACTTAGATATTCAATATATCGGCAGTCTTGAGACTTGATACAATTTTATGGGCAAAATGCCTGTGAGAATATTACCAGGAATTTTTACGAGATGCAAAAATCTGATTATGTTTTTTTTTTTTTATACAAAGAGGAACACACGATTTGCAACGATAATTCATTCGGTTTTATTAACTGAAACGAAAATGGTTAGATGATTAAAGCTCGAAAAATATCTCACGCGAATACTTGATTGCGTTACGAGCTTGGTTGGCTCGTGGCAATGCTTTAAAATCGATCGTGCACGCAAGATCGGTAGTGCATCGCGCGACAGTGTTATTGCGCTCGTTAGTTATCGACGTACTCCCTCGAAGCGATGCATCCTCCTCCGCAGCGTTACCGGGTCGCTATGCATTTCCCGTTATGCTGCTGGCGTGTCTGAGGGCGCCGTCGATGGTTTGTTTACGCGACGGGGAGAAAATTTGCGACGTTACCCAAGTTTTTACTGCCTGCCGCGCCCCGCTATACTCTAGCCGCCGCGCCACGCTACGATGATGATGCACTTACCAAGTAAGTGCAGTTAGTCGTCGGAGACTAATTGCTTGTCTGGTCTACGCCGCGCGCTCTTTAACATGGGCGAACGTAACCCCCGCAAAATCTATGCTCTTAATACGTGACCGGTTTCGCGAAAGAGATACTCGAACGACGCGACTCTCCACACAACCTTCTTGTGCGAGAGTTCAAGATTCCGCGAAATTTCTCTCTCGTCGAGAGAAACTCGCGTCTGCATTTAGATGCAAATTCGCGCTTTAAATACTTCGAAAAGATTCTTCTGTTCTCGAAGAGAATTTTCTCCTCTTCTTCTTTTTTTTTTTTTTTTTTTTTATAACATCGTCACCTAAAATAGCATCAAAAGAATTCTCTTTTTCCCGAGAGGAGAGGAGCAATCCTCTGAAGGAGTATCATTTACTCTTTTTAGCAAAAATGTCAATTCTCTCTGAAGTTCGGTGGTGAGAGAGAAAATATATTTTAAGTATCAGAGAATATCTTAGAAACACTGACTGTGAAAAGAGAGAGAATTTATTCTTACTTATTCATTAGAGAAAAGAGTATCCGTTAAGAGAGACGTCGCGCCAAGTACGCGCTTCTGTCGCTCTCTCGCTCGGGAATACACTTCTGTCTCGACTACTGTAATATTTACGGGAGAAAACTTGTTATAAGCAAGCGGTTTTTAACAGCTCCTAAATATAATTGTTTTGGTTGTTTGTCGCAACGCTCACGGAGAGACTGAATAATAAAATTTTCAAAGAAACAAAAATTCGTTTGTGTCCTCGCCGCAACAGGAGTACAGTTCTGTTCTAATGACGCTGACCGTCGTATTGATAATGCAATTCGTGTCCACTACAGATTATTCTAACTAAGAGTCGCACGTAGATAGGTCAGAAACAGATCGCTCAAAGTTAATCTAGGACAGTGTACGCGTTGCATAGAGTAATCTTGTTAGAGCGCTGCGCCAAAGTCTAGTTAGATGATACTCTGAGACAAGTAGCTCATGGCGCACACACGTCACGTAAGAGAGAAATCCGGCGCGGCGATTGTAAATCCGCGCCCCGCGTGTGTACCTTCTCGTTTTACTTTTTATGCGATTATTTCGATTAAAAAAAAGAAGAGTCGCTCAATTTCCTCATTCCCGAGCTTTTGTGTGAAAAATATCGAGCTTGTTAATCGCTCTGACGGATACGACGCGCATGTGTTTACACGCCGTATCCGCGGCGCGCAATGGAATACAGAATGCATTTGCGATGTTCGCAATATCCAAGTACATGGCGGATATAAATTGTATCAGATACCCTCATCGCTATTCGATAAATCTTCAACTAGTGCGGCCAAACGCGCGCGCACACACGACGCTGCGTCAGTTTAATCGATCTTTATATCAGACCACGTTACTCGTTAAATACAGTCTGACAGCTGCCCCGTTGGTTAGATTTATATACGACGCGTTTTGAGGAGAGAACGTTTTATTCATCCGCGTTGTAATGTAATAAACGCGTTGCAATATAAATAATATTTATCAATTAAATATTATTGATAACACACACACGTGCATCGATAGCAATATGTTCTCTCGCGTTTTTTTTTTATTTTACTAGCGCAACACGGGCGCGCGCGCCCTACGCTATTATTGGTTTTTATTTTAACGTGTTGTGTCATTGAACGCAATCCGCCACCGCGATGCCAGCTAGTACGTACGTCTTACAAACCATATATATAACACACATTCGAGAAATGTCAGACATAACGCATGAAAAATAGTGAGAGAGAGAAGTGGAAAAACAACACGTGACTAAAGTAAAGTCACGTTACTTTAATCACGTGTCTTTAAAAATGTGACTAAAGTAAGGCCACGTGACAGGGAAAAGAGTAAAAAAGAGAATATTATATTTATGTATATTATACCGGTATATATATATATATATATTATATATATATATCGTAATCACGTGACCAAGGTCAGTGACCTTACTTACTAATAGCGCGAGGCACTACCGTGCGTTTTGATATGTACGACATGAATCGAGAACACGATGCAAACGCATCTATTAATAAACTTTATTATACATTTTTAAAATTGAATTATTTATCATAATGTGAACGTAAAAAAGGGGCTTATTTATATTTCTTCACAGTCTCGCTGTCTTTTTCTCTCTCTTTCTCTCTCTCGTGAGCAACAATGTGAATGGGACAATTTTCCAAAATAACTGCGAATTAACGTGAATTTATTGCGCGACATAAGCGAAGCTACGAGAGCGCGCGATCAACATTTTCACAAACTCAGAAGTTTTATTAACGCAAGTTAAACGAACGTTCTTGTTATTGCTTTGTGTGTACCGCGGCGTTAAATGATCCCATTAGAACGTGTATACGTTTATTGCTGGAGTCGCGTCCATTCGATCGCGTCCATTAATACCGGATCACAACATCGACTGTGCGGGATGAATCTAGATAGTATTTCATTCCGTAAATTATCTCTTAAAGTCGCGTGTACGGACAATTTCTGAGTGTGACGTTAATTGACAATAATGCGTCTCGCAGCCATTCGATAATATTGAATTATCGTCAGCGGTTGTCTGCCAATCATTATTAACCAACTGACGGGTAATATATCACCGTGAAATAAATTTTATTTTATGTTACGCGTTTCACAGAGAGAACCACATTGTCTCTTTTCATCGTTTAATATTTCAGTCATACTGCTGCGCATTGCGCGAGAAAAATTCTAGAAAGAGAATTTAAATTTGCAACAGCTACGACAACTGTCTTGAGCGTTCTGTTATATATTTATTTTTAAGTTTTTGTTTTTTTTTTGTTATATAATCAGCGTATTATAAATTGTAGCCTGTACTTCCATAAAAAATCCGCAGTCGCTAAAATTATACACATAAATTGTTTTATTGACAAACTTCGGAAATCGCCGTATATATAGTTTAGACACGTCTTCTTCGCAAATATTATTATCGTACATAATTATTTTTATTTGACACATTTTTGTCAATAATAATTACATTACTTTTACTTTTAGTTAAAACAAAGAAGACAGCGGGACAGTGCGAGATGTATAGTAATTTTAAAATACCCATTTTTTAACTTTCAAGCGAAGCGAGCGCGCGTTAGCACTTTTCGGAGAGCGGACCGGACTCTCTTAAAACGTTAAAAAAAAAAAAAAAAAAAAAATATCCTCTCCTTTAACGGAGATTTACGGAATGCAATAAGACTTGAGCGAGCGAAGAAGAGGAGGCTCGTGCGAGGAAGATAAAGATTTTTTTTAGAATCGCCCTTCTTGTGTTTTTCGGCCGTAGTAAATCCTTCGTCGGCGAATCCCTTACGACAACGTGAAATACGTTTGGCGCGGCGCGAATTAAATCGCGTCGCGCAATACGTATAGATGCATAATGCAAATCGGATTCGGTGATTCCGCTGTGCTGTTCGCCGGAACAGTTCGACGAAAAACCGTCACGTCTCGGAAATTTCTCAAACCGGACGCCCGTCCGGATTCTCGTGAATATTTATGAAGTGGGAAATCTCGAGGGCACGAATTCTCTCTCTCTCTCTCTCTCTCTCTCTCTCTCTCTCTCTCTCTCTCTCTTTCTCTTCCTCTCTCAAGTCTCTCTCTCTCTCTCGGAGTCTTATACACTGTATAAGGATCGTTCGATTCTTATAATGCATTCCTTCGCGTTTGTACGCAACAACTTCTCGATAAAGTAAAATGGTATATATGTACACTTATATACATATATACGCGATATAGGATATATCTACGTTGGTATAAAAATTTCCGATACGTTTATCTGCATATCTTTTCTAATTGGCGGAAGGGAATCTCACATTAAAGTAAATTTGAAGTACCTTAATAGCCAATTATTTTGTAAAACGCTTTTCTTGCTCCGCCAAAGATACACGGTGGAAGAGATACACGGTTTTGTTTTCCACTTATTTCTTATTACAGTCTTGGTATCTCTCGTGGTTTTATTGCAGCATCAGAAACTAAGTAAGAGGAAAAAGAGAGAGAGAGAGAGAGAGAGAGACTACAGAGCTTGAAAAAACACACGATAAATTTCTCTGTTCTCTTCTCTATATACGTTGTATCCAATTAAAAGAAATTAATTTCTTTTATTCGCTTCCGATCACGTGCGCTGCGCGCACTTAATCGTGCGTTAAGAATAGAAATTAATTACATAATACAGTAGAGAATTTCAGTAATTTCTAACGTTTCGAGACTTCTTCTTTGTGAGCGGGCCAATAGTTTCCCCCGTTATTGATGATTCTCCAATATATTCTTGAATGACCGCGCGCAACTCGTAGAATGCGCGTCTATCCTCTCACTTTAAGAGTCTAAGAGAAAGAGAAAACCGTATATCTTTTGTCTCTTGCGCGCGGTCGTTAAACCGGAAAAGGAAGGAAGTGAATAGAATCGGTCCGGTGTGTTGCCACGTTTTACGCCAGTGTGTTTTGTACGTGTGACACAGTGTGATGCGTTATTATAATGCGGCTTTTGTACTACGTAAATTTCTTCGAAATTACGCGTCGCGAGATGTATCGGTAGTGGCGAATCAATTAATCGAGTGAAATGTTAATTAACGCAATCGCGAGAATCCTGTTTCGATAACGTCGTCGGAACGCGATTGCAACCAACGAGAGAGGGGGGGATGGTCCTTTCCGCGTATGCATATTCGATTGCGCATTACAAAATGGCGTGTAATAAAGTGTCCGGGAATGCTGTCCGAAATGCGAGAGATCGTTAATTAGCGCGCGCGATCGTAATCAATTGTTTTTCCGCGCGAGTGAATATTCGAGGCAGCAGCAGGACATAGCAAACGACGAGACAAGGTGACGACAATGTGAACCAGCCGGTGAGTAAATTCGGTTATTATATTTGCATGATTAACTGAACGTTCGTTTATTTCATTCGCGATGATTGCACGTTGTTGTTGAAATTGCGCTTTGACGCGCGCACTTTACATCGAACGTCGGTGCGTTTGTCGCGAATTAACCTTTGAAATCCGAAATATGTCGAATCATTCGTTGCGCGATGTTGCAATTTACACGCGTTTGACACAAATAAGTAATAGGTTCAAATCGCGACAAAGTAAATTCATTTCAATGATTAAATAAAGTAATAATAATAATATAAATCGAAGTAATAATAATCTCAGACGTAAGGCGTGATTAAATTTGACGCCCAGGAAATTTGTCGGAAACAATTTGCGTTTTACTTGACGTTTAACTTGCATTCAACGTCCTGATGTAGACGTGACTTGAAGTTAATAGCATCGCGATGTCGAGAAAATATCGCTTATTTTCTGCCGCGCGCTCTCTTTTATGAGATGAAGAAGAAGGAGGAGGAGGAGAAGGGGGAAGAAGAAGAAGAAGCCATTTTACTCCGCTCGCCGCGCATCTCGTCATCATCGTATCGTCCTGTGGATGACGTTTAAAAACCTACTTATAAAGGAAAAACGAAGCGTGGCGGGCAGGATTACATGGCCCCTTCTTGTGCAGCCGTAGAAGCTGCTTCTTTTATCTCGTAAGAACGTTATATACATCGAGATAAGTTGGCGGAGAAGTGGCTCGTTTAAGCAATCGCGATATTCACGACGTCGAGAGTTGACCGTATCGGATATATCCCCCGTTAACATAGCCGCGATTTATAATACGTTCCAAACGACAGCTTCCGCTTTCGCGGGAATAACCGTGGACAAGAGCGAGAGAGCATAGAGTCCGCAAGATAAACGAGCGTTCTAGGAACTTTTCTGCACTCGAAAATAATTAATAACACAGACGAGAGATATCTTCGCGGATCTGAACCCGGTAAGAGTGTGTGTGCGTGTGTGTGTGTGTGTCGGCACCGCGTAATCAAAAAACTTATTATCGCGCACATTATTTGTTTGCACACACACACACACACACACTTTGATTTGTTCCAACTTTTAATTTAAAAGATATTGCATACCTTTTATATTTTGATATTTTAATTTATAATTCAAGAAAAATATTTCGCAGGAAAAGTTTATTTAAATTTGAAGAAATTACTTTTTTATGGTGGTTCTCTCGAATTTTTTTTATCTGAAAAATTTTTAAACTATTTATATATATATATATATATATATATATATATATACAGTCAAGAGATTTTTGTAAAAATTTATATAATAAATATATATGTGTTCCTATGAGACACCGGATGTTTTTATGCAAAACGTGAAATAATTGTTTTAAAAATGTGACGAGATACGCGCTTTGTCTTTCATTTTGCCGTAATTTTATAATAAACGAGAGAACAACACAGCTGGGAGAGATCTGATTTACAAATTAATATGTCTCTTACGTGGCAGATAGTCGACTCTTGCTAATTGAATGAATAAAACTTGCACAAACAGGAGACCACATTAGCGTTAAACGCGCGTAATACGAAGGTGCGCTATTAGTTTGCGCAACTGGTGGCTGAATATTTATGAAACGTTTATTCTACCCGCGACTATACACTTGTTTGCGACCCCAAAAGTTTTTGGCTGATTCTGTTTGTTAATATCACATGTATATACGCAATTTGTTGTCTCTTAATTATAATTCTTCTTGCGATAAAGAAATTTTATACGAACATTTCGGTGAAAAATATCGAAAATATGAAAACGCTTATAATTTTGTTGCGGATTTTAACGTGCGCGTTTAATCTTATCAAAATTGTCCATAGAGTTTTAACGCAAATCTGTTTATCGTAATTGATTATTCGTGCATATTAATCGCCGGATTATTTTCCCCAATCCGGCAGTAAATTCTAAACCGCGTGGCAGCAATTCACTGGCGCGGTAATAGCTGTAAAGGCATTACGGTTCTGTACAACATGACGGTTAAAGCTAGGAAAGAGGGATAAATATGCGGCATCAGGTCACTTCGTCGCCGCGACCGCGAATTGTATTTCCGCCAGCGACAATGCGATTTAATCCGATACAAAGCAAACACGCTGGCGAAGAATAATGCGGTTAATTAAATGACTCCGCGCGCGCGCGCGTGGTGAATTCGCCCAAATTCAGAGAAGGGAAGTGAACCCGCGCGTTTGCAAGTGCATTCCAACAAGAAGGAAGAACATTCGCGCGTTTCTGATTTTCACGTTGCTCGGAGTTTTTTTTCTTTTCTCCGTTCGTTTTTCCCGTCGTTATTTTTTTCTTCTACCTCACGTCGAGGCAAACGAATGCGACGACGGAAAATTATCAGCGTTAGGGTCGATCGTCGCGATCCGGTCGATTTATCTCCGGCAAAGAAAGGGCGTCGGTCGTCGTCGTCGTAGTCGTCGTTTCTCTGCTCTTTGCCGGACGACCCGGAAAATCCGCACGCGTTTAATAGACCACCACACTGTGTGCGAAGATAAAACGCGCGCGAGGGTAAAAGAGAGGAAACGCGGGAGACAGGAAGAACGTTGCAAAAAAAAAAAAAAAAAATTAGCGCTGCAGAAATCGAGCGCCATTAAGTCGGATAAGCGAACAGAGCCGCGCGTGTCGATCGTGCGTGAATTCCGCGCGGGAAAAAGCGGGAACTGCATTTTTATGGCAAAATGCACTTTCGACCGCGCGCAAAGTACGTGCATACGTACGTACTCACGTACCGATGTGCGAGTACAAGTGATTTACAGAGAAATAAGTTTTATCTCGCTTGGCTTTATTTTATTTTATTTTATTTTTTTTTTGAAGAAGAAGAAGAAACTTTTACATTTCAACGTGTATACTTTTTTAAAGCAAAAATATGATTATCACTTGAGATTGCATTGCGCGCAAGGTGATCTATTTTCACGCGCACTGCACGACATGTGCGCCGCATAACATCAAATGTGCCCAACGATACTGCGGTAACAGTTTCTGTTTCTCTCTAGTTCTCTCTATCTCTCTATGTCTCTCTCTCTTCTCGCTGTCGAATGCACTTTACCGTACATAGAGCGTACGTTACGCGACGCAGAGACTTAATGGTGTTCATCCAATCACCGTTATTAATTGTTATTGTGATATATATACATATATATATATATATATATATATATATATGGCAGTGTACGTACACAGCGGTCGCTATTAACGTCCGACTGCGTTTGCTCCGCCGGATCCCGCGCCATTGTAAATCGTCACGTAGGTGTGCTCGCTTATTACCGAGTGTAGTAGTTGATTGCTCAGAAAATTGCGTTTGGATGCATTCCGCGTACGATTACGAAATACTTCGCTCTCGCCGTTAAAAGCGCGAAAAACCAACCGCCGCCAGACGTCGGGAATAAAAATTGAAATCGGTATAGGTATAGGTATTGAAGTTTATCGAAGACGTTTAATCACGGAGCTAGCGCTCCGCCACTTTTCCACAAGCTGTTTGAATTTGACATCAATTATCGCGGTAATCAGGTCTTTAATTGGCTGTCTGCGGAACAAGAATTTGCGAATTAACTGCGATATGCAGGCGCGTCACGAGATTTCACCTTCGACGCTGAGCGCTGCGCAAGGTTGTTCAATTATCGGTTGTTGATTACGATGTGATGCTCGTTGAGGCGCGCCTTCGTTCTTTTCCATCGACACGCAATGTTTCGAAAACGTATACGCGCGACTCTTTGACGCATTTTGTGTACATGTACAAAAAAAAAAAAAAAAAAGTCAGTGTGTGACCCCCGGGATCAGCGGAGCGCATGG
>NW_018020604.1:920197-994249 GCF_002006095.1 Pseudomyrmex gracilis
GACGCATTTTGTGTACATGTACAAAAAAAAAAAAAAAAAGCTCAGTGTGTGACCCCCGGGATCAGCGGAGCGCATGGCGATATTTAATATGCATCGCGCACCATACGAGCGATGTTTTTAATGCCGCGCGGCGGTGTTACGCGCATAAATAAAAACGACGGTCCTCTCTCTCTCTCTCTCTCTGTAGCGATAAAATGCGCGAAAACTAAAATTATCAAACGTAGAGACGTCGGGGAATATCGGCGAGAATTACTTCGCGTTGACACACAACTATCGGGGAAACTTCGCAGCGACCTGCGTTCATGCGAACACGGTCATGCGTTTCCGCGCGAATTTATCTATTAAACCGGGTTTAATTTAAAACTGCACAGAAACGTGCTCCCACTTTTACATATAAATTGAAATGTTCATATATTCTTGTACAGTAAAGATCTCGTTTTTTTTTTAATTTAAACGGTATTATTTTCGAAAATTTCGATGGATAATTTCAATTTTATAAATTTAACAAAAAATTCGGTTTTGTAAGTGAAACGTATCGATATGATGTAAAAAAAAAGTTTCTTTAATAATGTGCAGTTAAATAAATGAATAGAAATATTCTCGCGAGGTCGAAAGAATAACAAGTTGATAACATAAAAATGAGAGAAATTAATTTAGTAGCTTCTGTTTTTAGACATCGAATTTATATACTCAAATTTGACCGTAATTTCAATTGATTGCAATTGTAAAGATCGAATATCTTTGATTTAATTTTTCAAAATGTGATCGAGATGAAAACTCTCGATCAAGTTTCGTTATTAAAGTGATACGCGGTATCGAGGTAAGGTAGCACGTCATGTTCCGAGGCCTTCAGCAAGTTGAAATTCAATAATACTCGTATATGGCAAGTTCGCATAGTTACTGATATTAATAATGGAAGAAGTTTAACCGGAGAGAGAGAAAGAGAGAGAGAGAGAGAGAGAGAGAGAGAGAGAGAGAGAGAGACTAACGCAATTCGAGCGTCGCCGCGCGAGTCTGCGTTCCCGTGTTTTTGAATATATGCAAATTTTCCGTCGCCATCAAATCAGAATTTATATGTATCTCAGGAAGCAAAACAATGCGATGGAGATTGTTAATTATTCTATGCTGCGAGATGAATGCGTTTCACTCGTCATTATCTTTGAAACCAGCTTTATGTTACGCGTTTGTCGATTATTCGAAGTCGCTTTGAGCTGAAATTTGCCATTTTGTCGGCGTTACTCTAAATTAGCCACAGTGAATTTCGCAGAATTTCTCGTTGTTTGCAAAACACACAATTAAATTTCATAAATTAAAGCCAATTAGATTTTAAATCAATTAAATTGCAGATATCAAACGAGTTAAATAACAGCAATAAACAGAGTTCATCGTTTATTGCCGAAACGTTGTGTGTGGAATGTTTGTAGAAACAATGCGGAAACATTGTTAATATTATTCCGTTCTAAATTGGAATGAACAATAATACGGCGCAAAAATATATATTTCGACTTTAAAAACTTATGAAAAATTCATTCTTATCGCAGCGACTGGTATAAGAACACTGAATCGCGGAAATGTTAACAAGATCTCTGATCGCATTTTATCTTTATTAAATCTGTTCGCTGAACACACACACACACACACACACACATAAATCACGCATTAGACGTAAAGTTTTATAATTACTGACTCGATCTGAAATATTCAGATCGATATTGTAATAAAGGTGAATCTCCAGGAATCTCATTTTATTAAAGTTCGTAAAATTGATTAAAGTCAGAGAGGCTTTCAGCGCAAGAAGCGACGTATTACAATCGCGGGGAACAATGATTTTTACATTTTACATGTCAACAGTTGTGCTAAATAATTAGCTCCAATTACGTTACTAACTATTTTAAATACTAGCACGACATAGGCGCGCGCTACGCGCACGCTATTATTGTTTTTATTTTATTGCACGCTATTGTTTTTATTTTAACGTGTAGTGTCAGTGAATCACAACCTGTCACCGCGATGACAGCTAGTATATATGATTTTAAAAACCATATTATACACATTAGAGAGATGTCAGAAATAACGCATGAAAATCAAAATTAAAAACTAGTGAGAGGAAAGAATGGAAAAACAACAATGTGACTAGAGTCATGTGACCAAGAAAAGAGTAAAAAAGAAAACATTATATATATTATATATAATATTCTATATCTATATATAATACACACACATACGCATATATGTATATATATATATATACCGTAATCACGTGACCGAAGTCAGTAACACTGCCGCGGTCGTGCGGCCGAGGTCAGTGACTCCACCGCAGTCGCGCGACCGAGGTCATTGACCCCGCCGCGGTCGCGCGACCGAGGTCAGTGACCCTCCCCCCACCAAGGCCGCGCGGCCGAGGTCAGTAACCCCGCCAAGGCCGCGCGGCCGAGGTCAGTGACTCCACCGCAGTCACGCGACCGAGGTCATTGACCCCGCCGCGGTCGCGCGACCGAGGTCAGTGACTCTCCCCCCACCAAGGCCGCGCGGCCGAGGTCAGTGACATTACTGTAGTATGTATATAATACATATAATACAATATAAAGTAAAATATAAATATATAATAAATTATATGTATAATATGTATTATTTAATGTTATATATAATATAAATTACAGTCACGTTATTTTCACGTGTTGTTTTTCTACTCTTGTCACGTGACTTTACTTACGTTTTTAATTTTCTTTACATATACGACAAACTGTCTCAAAATCGCTTTTATTATTTACTCTCTCGATCTTACCGATTCGATTCGACTCGATCAACCAACCAATCAATCGGCAACGCGGAAAAGAGGCAACAATAGGTGCGATATATTTGACTCCAAACGCGCACTTCTCGGTCCAAATGCCTTTTTTAATATAGAATATTTATGAGACTTGTCTTTTATATAAAATATATTATAAACTTTCTCGATAAGAGGAATTATACGGCATATTGTTTAATTTTGTTACATGCTATAATATTACATTATATGTAATATGTGTATGATATTATTATAATTATTGTAATATATTATAATTATTGTAATATATAATATTATAATAATTATTATACAAGTCTCAAACTGTGACACGCAACTATTGTTTTCTGCTTCAACAATGCGATTCTTCGATGCAATGTCCTCCCGCGTGTTCATTTTTTTTTTTTCAAACTCCTTTTTCAAACCCGAACACACGAGTATTGAAATATCGATTATCGCGGCGCATGAGAGGAAAGTTTAATAGTCGTCTGATTCCGAATGCGGAAAACAAACTGTGTGTGAACATCTATACGATTCACTGGCGTAACATGCGCACAAACTGCGAGACGAAATCGTCACGTGGACGCTGTGCAAGTCGATAGACTCGATCTGCCATTGTCGCGCACGTATCGCGCGCGTTTAGACTTCAGAAGAACGAGGCGTCAAGGATATCACCGCGCCTGTTTTTTCATCCCATCACAGATTACAGAGATCGTTCGTCGCGAGGCGTAATGTCGCGGAAAGTTTTGCGATAAGTTTGCCGTTTCATCTTTCCGTTTTTGTCTATCAAATCGACGATTCCGCTGGATTTGTCGAACGCAATATCTCAGCACTTTGTTTTAGCACAAAACTAAGCTGTTTGCAGACAAAAGCGACTAACAAAAATGTCAAAATCAATTTCGAGAAGGAAAATATATCAATTTCAAGAAAAAATTGATATAACTCACTTAAGTAAAATTGAAATTACATAGATCCAATATAACTTGTTTGATCAGTGTGACATTTTACATATATTTTGGTGAAAATAACTTTGTGGGGTGTATGCGAAATGTGGGAACGATTTATTTAGTGTCGTATTTCTAAAGCTCGAGCTTCTTTCAACGACACGAAGAATCTTATTAAGTAATGTGATGCATTTGGATTCAACTTCGTGAAATAAAATTTTAGTGTTATTTGCTTAGTTCGGCGCTTTCGTAAAACTTTAAATTCTCTCTTATTTCTAGATGTTCCATCCCCCCCTCCCCCACGTTTTAGAGAAAAGGTTAAAATTCCCGTAAGAAAATGGTAAAAGCGGAAAAATAAATTTTCGCGAAACGTTTTCACTGATGAAAATTTTTCAAATCCTTTTCCGCGTCGGCAAGAGTTGGATAGGTAAATTATTGTTACTTCAAAAGCCTTTGCGTTAACATCTGCTGTAAGAGCGAGGAACACGGAACGTAATTAGCGCAGACGTGCGCCATGTTTCCCGAGAAATTCCGGCATAAAATGCAGGAATTGATGAGTACGGCAGAGCCGTACGCTCATACACACTTTATTTTACGTTGCGGTTGCGCGGTTTTATGGAGATACGCGTATCCCGCACTGACGTTATCGCATTTAATAAAAGTTAAGGTCTTCAAGGGACCCTTGCCTCGGCTCTGCAGTAATATT
Source organism: Pseudomyrmex gracilis (assembly GCF_002006095.1). Lineage (NCBI taxonomy): Eukaryota > Metazoa > Arthropoda > Insecta > Hymenoptera > Formicidae > Pseudomyrmex > Pseudomyrmex gracilis. The sequence goes on from NW_018020604.1 coordinate 924,633, forward strand.
CTGTGGACCACTGGCGAAATGCTACGCGTGCGTCCGATTTTGCAGACGGGAACCACAAGATTAGAATCTTCATTCAGAGAACGCGAGCAACTTTGAGACACACATGTGTTTTGCACACATTCGTGCGAGGAAATGCGTCAAATCGTGGAACGGTTATAAAAATTTATAATATAAAAAATTAGAAAGCTTTTGTTTTGCAAACATGACATTTTAGAAATATGACACAAATGTCATTAAAAATCATAAGGTTTGTCTGAAAATTTAATTTTGCCCACAAATATATTGCGTATGAAAATTATATAGGAAAAATTATATTAATAAAAAGCTAGAAATAAAAAAAAACAGTTATTCAAAACTAAAATCCAAATGTACACTAAAAAGTAACAAAAGACGAAAATACGGATTTTTCGTGAGTTTGAAATAAAAATTTGTCCATTAACTGGATCTCTCGCGTGACAAAAACACATATATACAAATTGCAATTTATCGACTATATATGTTAAAAAAATAGTCTGACAATCTGCTCTGTTTTATAATAAACAGCTTATGGGTTTATGTAGATATAGTTTATTACGTTATTTATTGCTATCACACAGATATGGGATTCGTTTATTCTCTCTTATCTCGTTAAAACAGCGTGTAATTGCAAAACAACTAAACATATATTTTCAAACGAACTTTTTACCCTCAAAAAATTAAGAAACTTATAAAACTTAATCGCGCGAAAAGAGCCAGAAAGTTTCGAAACATGTTTAAAAAAAAAAAAAACATGTTTTAAAAGATACGTGAAACAGACGTTTTATTTCTTACGTAAAACAACAGAGAGAACAACGTTGATATTTAATAACAAGTGGCTGTTTGTTTCGCCAAAAGCGAGCAGGCAAACAAACAAACAACCATTTTCGAGATGATTACTGGTTTATATGACGCTAGAGTTGGCTCATAATTTTGCCGTAAACGTTAATTTGCTTTCCTGAAGGGGTAATTACAGTGAAAATTTCACGGGTCTTTATTGTTCGGTCTGTCACAAATGATTTGATTGAAAACGTAATTTTGATAATGTTGAAACGCGACGCGTCAGCAACTACGCTACGAGAAGAGAAATTTGTAATTTACCGCAATCAAAATATTTCATAGGAAATAACAAAATTAGGACGATAAAACGCACGTGCAAATCCCATGCAAATCCATTTCCGCCGGTAATTACTTTTTAATTGAATCGAAATGTGCGTTGAAGCAATTTATTGGAGTCTCTCAAACAATCATTACTTTGTTGTTTATTACATCTGCCGTATGTCAATAAAGAAAAATAAAAATTACATTAAGTGCGCAACGAGTGACTGATTTAATCTCGGAAATAATGTCGTCGTTTATGTTTTCAAATAAATTATAAAAACCCGAACAAAAATACAAAACGAAACAAAAACAAAAATTCTTGGCATAAGTAAATAAATACGTACAATAATCCGTCAGAAAATTATGTTGGTCTTTCGCAATCAAGTGTAAACGTTGCAAATAATTACATTTCAGTGAGAAATAATTATATTTTAATGATAATAAATTTATACGTTTTTTCAAATGTTATATGCACAAATAATACATAGAAAAAAAATATATTTTTCGTGATAAAACGGAGAGAAAATTCTCGACAGTGGTTGGAACAAGTTCCATTGCGAGTTTCTCCCGGGAGATGTAAAAGTCTTGGCAAATATTGACGTTTCTGCGGAAATAAGGAGAAAATATTTTCTACCAAATTGTCCGGTTTTAAAATACGCAATATATCGCGACTAGTAGTAAAGAACTCGCGTACATCGCGATAAAAATATCCCGCATTCATAGTGTCATATCAATTCTTTTCAATGGCAAGCCGATCGATGCGTGATAGCTTTCTCATATAATCCAACATCAATATCAGCTTATGTCGAAATATCTCGACGTGTAAAAGCAATTCTGTTTCAAAACTAACTCAAAGTGAAACGTTAAAGAGAACATTCCTATCACACTCTGTGTAATAAAAGTGTACTTTAATTAATTTTGCTCGATGGTTATTACTTTAGAGCTTAAAGAAAGAGAGAGAGAGAGAGAGAGAGACTTGAGTGTGTCGATAATATAACATGTTCTAATGAACAGTAAAAAAAAAAAAACTTTAAACCTTAGCTACATTGCGCTATTTTTCATATATATATACTAGTAGAATCATGCTTCAATAAACTATAAAAAATATCGTATTTTGTTATCAAGCCGCGTTTTTTTAATTTCTCTTTCCTCCTCCCAAATGGAAATAATGATGTGTAAAACGAAGTTTTTCTGTCACGCACAAAAGTTTCACTCGAATTCTGAGAATTAAAGTGTAATTTTTTGCCTTTTGCGCGCAAAAAATTTTAATTATCAAGTTTCTCGAGTTTTTTTCTTGTTCAACTTTCAAGTGGCACCTAACGCGTGCTTACTTAAAAATGTTTCAAATCCGTACGTTCAGCCGTCCAATTTCATTCGCGAATTCTGCAAATTCCCAAAAAAACGGATTGCATTGCCCAAACCGGACTGTGTGCGCACTTATATCGCGATATTTTTTCTCTCTTTTTTTCTCGTTCTCTCTTTCTTTTTTCTCTATACGTTGAGAGAACGCGCACGCTGTAAAAGTACCGAAATGAAAGTTCCCGCGCGCGCGCGCGCATTCCCGACGGAATTGTTACGGATACGCGTTTTACCACTTCGATACTGCTCGTCATTGACGATTTATTGGCACGTGAAATCATCCTTCGCAACTTTTCCGCGGACGAAATTCCACGCCCGCGTGATTCCACAGTTCTCTTCACGCGCGAACACGTATGCGCGAAAAGCGCGCGTCGAGCGACGTTGCGACCGCATGCAACGCTCCGCGATGAACGTAAGTGCACAGCAATCGAAATTCAGAGACGGTCGCCATCGCATTTTCTGCGGCCCTCCCCCGCCCCCTCCGTTCCTCTTTCTCTCTGTCCCGACAATGGCGCATTGAACGAAGTTAAACTCACGCTCATCGATCCGGAACTTACGGGCGCGGCGAATGGACCTCGCTCTTAAAATTTTATTCCGCCACGAGCTGGCGCATAGTAACACAATGGTAATATCCACGGTAAAAGAAAGTAGCGGTAACGAAAAAGGATTTGCGTTATCCGAAGGGGGATATTGCAAAAGTATGTAGTATATTAACGTTCGCGAAACGGCGTGGTCGTATCGGGATTATGACGTCGCGCGAACCGCGAGAATATACCCGGCACAAGAGCTCTTTTCTCGCGCAAATGAATTCTTTGCCGCGCTAAAGAGATTTGTAAAATGCGATTTTCGATTGAACGGGAGGGAAATAGGGAATCTGTAAAAGAACAGAACACACACACACGCGCGCGCACACAAATTGCGATACATGTTATCTCGAAACAGTTAAAAAATATGTCGAAGGTAAACTTTCCGATGGAGATGCAGTTTTCGAATCTCTCTCGTTTCATTTGGCGATCAATTCGAAGAATCTCTCCCGATGTGCGAGCGAATTCTTATCCCGATAAACTGTCTAAATAATCCGAAACCCCGCTGTCGCGCGAGATCGCCTTAACGCCGGAGTAATCCGCCCGGCAATAACCACCATGATTTCTCGTCTGTGGCAACGACGATCACCACAGGGCGTATCACCGCCGGGCGATAACAGTGTCGTATCGCGCGTCAGGGAAAGTCGAAAGGGACACAAGTGGCGCTTCTGCAATCAGCATTCAGAGATCGTTCTCTTTGGCAAGCAGCCCGGTCTGGCTTGTTCTGCGTTGCCCTTAAAGTCAAGCTCCCCTCGTTCGCCACCCTCGGGCTTCCCTGTCGCCACATTGCGCGCAGATAAACACGAGAGACCGTGTGCTCGCGCTTTGAAACTTTCCACGGGTAAGTTTGCCTGCCGGGGGTCTGCGCGAACCGACGACCACCTTTGTGGCGGTGCTCGACCCTGTGTCCAGAGATTGCATCGGACAGAATCGATATCCTGGGCGGAAATGCTGGGCGAGACTGCTGAAGTGTCCTTAATTGAACGGCTTACTTTGAAAAAGAGATATGCGAATCATGTGCGAGTTTTAATTTTCAAAGCGTTGCACGATCGTAGCGTCCATTTCTTAGATCGGAAACTATATTTTGTTTACGAGAAAGAAGAGGGAGCAGTATTGGTTTTGTTTTTTTTTTGGGGTGTTTGTTTCTTGAAAAGCAAGACAGACATTTGTAGCGTGATAAATATTTTTTTGAGTACTGTTTAAAATAAAGCTAATAACTCGTTCGCTCATTTTTTCTCTGTCTTGCGCACTTAATTTTCAAACACAACAGACAAGCCGATTTGTATGTTTCACACACATAAAAACCGTATTACCGTATTAAAATTATTAATTAAAATATTAAACGGTTATTAGAATATTTTAATTATTCAATTATAATTAGGATCGTTTCTAATTATTAATTAGAATATCAAACCATTTCTATCTATTATGTACACAATTGATAGAAATACTCTGTGTAAGTAGGGCGTAAACAATGTCGTTCAACATGTTTAACGTGATTAACATTTTCGCCCTCCCCCCCTTCCAAATGTTTACAGAAACTTTTGTTGTTCTTGGGCTCTCTCGAACAATTGCTCAAAGTTTGTAATAGGAAGTGCAATTAACTCAGAGCCGCATTAAAAACACGCAGAACAAATATGCTTTTCTCTTCGCGTGTGATTCTAGCGCTTTAAAAAAAGTCGCATTTATTTAATCAAATATTATATAACATAATGCGCTAATAATAAAGAAATAATAAAATAGGAAGAGAAAAAAGTCCTCGACGTGATAAATTTCGCTTTGTAAAACGATTTTTAGTTACAGGTACGGGAAGAACCTTGTGCGATACGGCACGTATCGAAGCCAGAACATTTCTCGTGTAACGTCTTTACACTTTCGTCTGCGTCAATTTGATCAGCTAGTCCTTTCTGGATTAGGTCAGATCCGCTGTAACTTTGTTACGGGAGCAACTGGTTTCTAGTTGGATCTCAACCAAATCTTGGTCAGGACTCAATTCGTTTCTCGCTCAACTCTAACCGACACCGAATCGAAGTCTCAGAGACCTAAACCTAATATATCGATCAAGTCCTAACTCCGGTCTTAACTCCGTTTGAAATTCCGTTGCAAATTAGCTCAGACTGAGTAAAACTAACTCGTTCAAATCGGTTCGGCTTTGCAATGCAAATCGAACTTTTTCTAATATTAGATATCCGGGTCTTATAAACAATTTTCAACAGAAACAATTTAATTTATACGTCCGTATTATTTGTTATTAGCGCGAAACTTGCACTAATTTCACATAATCTGAAATTATTATTTTGTCCGCAAGGTAATCCGGAAACACAACAGTTTGTTTGCTTCGCGATTAAATCGCGAGGTATTTGAATTGCGTAATGTATCGCAATTTTATCGAACTAAAATTTTTGTTCGATTATATAATATTATATTACAAAATTATATCGTTCATATTGTGCTTGTGCACAAAGTGGGGCCTGGGGAAACTATTTTCGCACACACGTAGTTTTCTTGCGGGATAAATTCTTTGACAAACTTCGAGCTTTCCTCTGCTCTACGTAATACACATTAAACGTTATATTTTCCCATAACTTCTCTCCCGACTTCTTACGTAATTTTCTTCATAACTCCGTAATTTTTCAATATTAAAATATCTCATAGCAGCTAAGTCGGCGAGAACATTGTGTAAAAAAAATGTATCTCGTAAAAATGACGCGAGATCTAAAAAAAAAAAAAAAAAACTAACTAATTCTGTCGAGAAACAAAAGAATGTTTGTACGTAGAGCGAAAAAACAAACAATTTTTCTTGTCGAGGAGTGATTCGAATGGCTGAAAGTGATTTACGATTTCGCATAAAATACGTTTCTTGTCAGCACGTTCGATTTATATCAAACGTGTCCAATTCTGCGGGAACCTCTATGCCGCTATTTTTTTTTTTTTTTTTTTTTTTTTTTCAACAGTCCGATATGCACGTGACCAATTATCTATATCGGCGAACGTAAACGCTCTCTCTCTCTCTCTCTCTCTCTGTGATGTAAACGCACGCTACGCGTTTCTCTATACATGTCAATCAAAAAAGCTATTCAAACGACGCGATACATGTTAAACAAAAAAAAAAAAAAGAAAAAAAAAACCAGGCTCCCACTCAGTGTAACAAAAATGTAAATCAAAGATTGTATTGTGCTTCCGAAAGAGTTGTGAGTAATAAAGGATAGAACTTGTTTTTTTTTTTTTTTTTTTTTTTCAACCAGAATGTGTATACAACATTTGATAGATTTAAACCAGTAGATCTAGGATACGTTTCCAATTTGTTTAGTCGCGTTTATTTTTATTTTTTTTTTGTTTGGTTTTTTTATGTTTTGTTTCTTTTTCTCTTCAACGAGTGAATTTATTCATGTAATCACTCAAGCTGGGCGCGTCGATACTAGCTTGTTTCATTCGTCTGGTGTCTGCGTGACGATAAAAACAGATTTCTACAATATTGTTTTTTTTTTTTTTTTTATTTTGTTTTTGTTTTGTATTTTTTAATTTCAAAACATTAGCTTATATAAAACTTCACAATGTATGTCCGAATCGGAATACTCCTCTCCTCGTTGACGCGCAGCGTCACGCGTTTCACGTTGCACAGATTTTGCATATGTTATCACGATACGCGCGAAATATTGGCACAGTTATCGGTGTTTGAATGAAAGTGCGCGAGGCGCAATTAAAAGTACGAGTGTATAAAATCTGTGTTTCGCCGCGTGTATAGAGTTCACATTTCCACATCCGTGATCGTGCGCTTTTTAATGAGAATTTAAACCGGTTGACGGAATTTTTCTCACAAAAGAAGAGAGTGCATTTTTGCAGAAATTCCTGTGCATATACCTGCATCTCTCGCAGAGACTATATATATCTCGCGTGCCGCGAGCGCGAGCGCAGATAGACATGACGAAGGCAATACCGGAGAGTTCTTTTTTACACACACACACACAGTTTTACGTTGTCGTCGCGCGCAAAAAACACAAACTAGATAGTCGATTCCCAGGGCCCGCGCTAATGATACTATTTTGCAATGTTTCTCATCGTCTGAAACATCGTTTCTGAAATTGTTCTGAAATAAAGAATGCGCGCGAGCGCATTAAAAACAAACGAAATGAAACGCAGCGGGAAGTTTGGCCGACAACAAAATCAAAGTTCGCGCGTCTACGCCGTCCACGATGTTTGCATTGTCAAGCAAATGTTTCGCAGTGTTTCATTCTCAGTTGATAAGTTTCACTCGCGTCTCGCGAAGAATTCACCATTCATATTTGAAAATACTAAATAAATCAGCGTGTAAATCAGAGTATAAAAAATGTATAATAGAATAATTAGAAATATATTTCTTACATTATATTAGAGAGAAGAGAATAAGAAGAGCCATTTGAATTGGCACAGAATTTGCGTTCAGAAATAATCGAACGATTTTACATAATCGACGCCATTAACAAAGTTCGTTGTGCATCTGCATTTTAAATTTGTCAGTGGAATCTAATTATTCCGTCGTAATAAATTATTGCAACTTTTCTGTAACGTCACTCAAGTTTTCTATGTAACTTCGCGAGGTATTTGTTAACTACATTGCAAGACCGTTCCAAACTCTCTCTCTCTCTCTCTGTCTCGCTCTCGCTCTTGGTTCTCTCTAGCTTCGCAATTAACAAGAACCGCAGTGCTTCATTGATGAATAAATACGATATGTCTACATGAAGTTTGAGGAAGCTATTTAAATTCAAAACAGTATCTGATTCTGTTTGATGCGTTTTCACATTATTTACAATGAATGTGAAACACGTTCGTTTCGTTAAATTTTTTGGAGGCAGGGAGAAAGAGAAATAAACATTTCGAAAGAGTTGCATAATTATTCTTTAATTACGCGGAATAAATGTGTCGAATGTGCGGCTGTGCGGATGATGAGAGACATTTTTTTTTTTTTTTTTTATTTTACACGTCCGCTTTCGAATTTCTCTCGGACAGAATGAAAAGAAAACGGATTTCTCTCTTTCATGGATCTTTTATATTTCATGCTTTTTCGTCTTGTTCTCATGTTTCTCTGAGATTTCTTCGTTACTTCGTAACTTGTATTTTGCGTCGCGCCGGAGCGCGACACGTGACATGGCTGATACATACGCGTGTCATTTGCGCGCAAGCGTAGAGTGAAATGTGAAGAAAATTGGATTTTATATTTTACATCTCTCTCTCTCTCTCTCTCTCTCTCTCTCTCTCTCTCTAATTTTCTGCCGAGATATGTAAGAAAGTCTGAAAGTCCCGCGTCTCCCATTCATAAACTATGAATGAATAACATCGCGAGATGAAGTTCAGTAGTACCGCGCGCGTGTCTGTCAAGTAGAACAGTATGACGGAATGACGGGTGTTTTCTTTATATCAAGAGATCACAATTTGACACGCCGTATCTTCGCGAAGAAATATGAAAAGTATAGACGCGATGTTGCAATAACAAGAGAAAAGAGAGAAATTCTCACGTTTCGAAAAATACAATAACACGCGCTGATCGCTGTTCTGTCACGCGATTGCGACAAACATATTATCCACACGAAGTAATATGTATATCAATAACGTAATGTCATTTTTATTTTTAATATTCATTACTTGCTACTCGTGTGTGTATATATCTCTCTCACTCGAGATATTCTCCACACATTTCTCTCCACACGTGTAATTATTATGAAAATACTTTTTCGCCCTTTAATTACATACATGTGATATTTATGAAGTACGCGCTATATTCAACGGGAGCATTTTTTGCTGATGGAGTTTCCGGATAATTAAACAGAGCCGTAATTATCGCGGGGCGTCTGAGCTCGAACTCCCGCGTAACCCATTTCTACATCCGGCAATGGGCGATTCATCGTTGCCACTCCCGCGACGGTCTCAATGTTCGCTAATTATTCGTAGCGGGCGTTCTCTCGCGTCATATTCCCGAAAGAAAGAAAAAGAACACATGCACTCGGAGAACAATCCGCGCATATATGCGACAAACACACAAAAAAAAAAGAAAAAAAAAAAGAAAAGCTAGCCGCGCGCGACGTGAAAGCTTCGTTTCAATATTCGTTGGTAGGCGTACCAGAGTTTTGTTCATATTTTTATCCCGGCCCTAGGTTTTATTTTCCATTCAATCTAACCGCCCATTGCTGGCATCTCGCCGCTGCGGAAACGAGCAAGAAAGTAAATAAATAAGTTAAGCGTTCGGAGAGTGAATGAGAGAAAGAAAATACTCGCTGATGCGCAAAAGTATATATATATATATACGCAAACCGTCGATTGTCTTTTCAGAAAAATCGACCACGCGGTGTATAGTCCAAGCTTGGAAATTATGAGTCGCGGAACGTATCATTTGTTTCGTCTCTCAACATTTTCTCAGTCCACGCGACAATCCGTCGTATTTTACCTATTGTATTCGCGCGAGCGAATGCACCGCGCAAGTAATTGCAAATGCGTTCTCTTTCACCGAAATCTGACGCAAAGACTCGACAGTGAGAAACTAAAGCAACAAAAAAAAAAAAAAAAAAAATACACATTTAATTATTTCGAGCGAAAAAGTAATTTATTATATGTTACCTACTTCCTATTTAGTTAGTTGAAGAAAAGAAAATATATCAGAGAAAAAAGTAGCCAACGTTTTAATAATATTTTGCTGAAAATGTGTGTGGGAATAAATTGCGATGGAAAAGCAAATGCAAATTGTAAAATATTTACCGAAAACAATTTTCCATTCGCAATATATCATCTTTCTATTTGAAAGAATTAATAAACAAACAATGTCGAACATTTACGATTTGTTCCACAGAGGAGCTTTTTCTCAGGCCAGGTTGTTATTTCAGCGTAATATCAATTTTACACCGCAAAGATTTCACGCGCGATTTTCATCTTAAAAATAAAATATTTGTGTTATTATTAATTTGTTATTCGCGTGCACGACAGCAAAGGATATAATATATGTTTTTAATCTTGAAACGTCGAAAGGTATCGAAAAATATATCAGTTCAAACGAATTAAAATTAATTAGATAAAATCATACTATATACTTATGTTGTACACAGAATTTGTGTTGTTTTTTTTAAAAAAAAAAAAAAAGCTACTTGTGAAGCTTTTTACATCTCCATTGGTAGTCGTCTTTGACGTCAACGTCGTTTTCGCTAAACAAAATACACGAGACAACAAGAGCAAAATAAAACGCATATATATATATATATATATCTCTCTTTTTCCGTCTCCTAATCTTTAAAAAGCGTCCGCAACGAACACAACTTAAGAATACCGAAAATTGAATTTTCTGCATATTGAATCATATTTCTCTGCTCCGCAGAACGCTAGCGAAAACCTGCAATTCCCAAGTGAAAAGGTCTTTTTTTTTCAAAAAAAAAAACATGACAGTCAGAATTATAGTCCGCGTTACGTTTATGCGCATTTCGCGTCCCGTAAAAATACTCAAGACGCTATATTTGAATTTGTAATAAAATTTCCGGTGTGCAAAATCAAAAACAAAAATTTGTTTGTTTTTTGAGAAATAGATGTGCACCACCTCCGTACAAATTAATGATTTGGAATTTTTTTAGAACCTCCGGAAAAAATTTGCATACACGTAGAATACGCGAACAAAAAAGAAAAACATCTCGACCGGCAAAAAGTAGGTCGTCGACGCTGATTGCAAGCTATCGCACCATATTCCTTTTCTCGCGACCTCGCGCGAAATGAGATTTGCAAGAGAGCTTAATGGACTGACGAACGACAATTGGATCTCGCCTACTATATAGTCTCGGATGTTGACAACCGTCCTCTATCTTCAAATGTGATTCCAACTTAGAGTTTTGCGCGTCTAGCATAATGCCCGTCCGGGAAATCGCGAGAGATCGCGAACGTGTGTGTGCGTTCGCCCGAAACACTCTCTCTCACGAAAGGCATTCTGCCAGAAAATTACACCTCCCGCGCCGTCTCGCGCGCTATCTTGCGAAAACGCGCACGTGTCAATATCCCGTCAACGTAACAATTCGCGTATTGACGTTTCGCTTCATCGTAAGATTCCAGCAATCGCGATGCGTCGCTTGCCGCTGTCTGTCTATCCTTCCCATATGCATCGGGCACATTTTCCAATTCAAACGCTTTCCCGACTGACAGTCGGGGAGGCGCGAATTATTATTTCGCCGCGCGAAGCGAATTTTTTTCCGCGCGAAAAATATTTATAACAGACGCGATTTCCGCCTCAATCGAAATTTATCGGTCTGTCGGCGAGGGAAGAAAGAGGCGAGTTACGTAACTTCAGAGTCGCTATTTTTAATTAAAAACAAAAAAAAAAAAAAAAGAGAAAAAACTTTAAAAAGAAAAATGACGGGAATACTGAGAAGAAAAAAAAATAAAGATAAAGCGGCGTGCCGGGAATATTATGTAAAAAAGCTCGAAGAGAGAAGATACACAGACGTTATTGATTGCCGCACTCGTATTGCGCGCATTTCGCTGGGCACATCACACGCTGTGAGAGAAGCAAGAAGAAACTCGCGTTAACCTTCCGAAAAGAGACGAACGTTCGCAGCGCGCCTCGGCTAAAACTGCGAATGCAATTTAACCTTTCCGTTTGAGGCGCACAACCCGAAGAAAAACATATAATAGATACCGGAGCGAACGTATTCCGGCGAACGTTAAGCCGCGATGTAACTTGGTTTGGCGAACAGAATACGTACATACAGCCGGACTGAAGGGTTTGTAGTCCACCTTTTAAATCTTCTCTCTCTTCCTCGACTCGCCCGGTTGGTGCGCCAAGAACATTGTCCGAGGAAACTGTGCGGATGCAACGAGCGTGAAACGCTATCAGTTTTTTTGGTTTTTTTTTTGCCTTGCTCGCGAGCGCACACGTCGGCCGCCAAAGCCACCCACTTAAAACCCGGGAAAAATAGCCGGACTTGCGCTATAGCGAGTCACGACAACAAAAATAATCACCGAGTGATCAGAGAACCTCTCGACGTTCTTCTGTGCGCGGCACGTTTTTTTGTTATCTGTCTGGAACAACAATCTTGCGCGCTCACGAACATCTTTGACGTTTGTCGAAGCCGGTAAAACGCGCAAGACCATTCCCCGCTCTTTGAACGAGAAATCTTTCTCTCTCTCTCTTTCTCTCTGTCTCGGTATTTTCTGTGTTTGTGCATCTGCTGCGCGATGAAAACGTCGCGAAAATTTTCTTTGACAGTTGTATTTATTTATTTTTTTTTTTTTTTGCAATCAATGTTTTATCACGTTAATGATTTTTTGATATTAAATATCGCGAAACATATCTGTTTCGGAGCTTTGCGTGAAACTTGCGCTTTAACAAAAGCCTTCTGTTTTTTCAGTCAATCTTACAAAGAATTTTTAATTGACAGTGTTATATAAAAATACTCAGTCTCTGAAACAAACACGTATTGTCTTTATCCGTCGACCAGAAAACTAGAACGTGTAAATTTTTACCGAGCGAAATATTTCGTGCGTGAAACGCGCACATCTCTCTTTTAGAGAGAACACACACACGCGCAATTATTAATTTTTCTCCACACAACACAGCGTGGAGAAATACAAATTCGCGCGTGAAACTTAATTAGAGTTAATTGCTCTTCTTATATGATCACAACTCGAGAAATCCTATCTTCGGAATTTGCGTGTGTTTTACCTTTGACGTTAATTATCGTTGCTAGGCGACGAATTACAGTTCAGCGTTACAAGTGGTAGAGCTTGTTCGTGGCACCGGCACAAATTTTACAACGGTTTGGCCGTATTGTTAACAGCAGGTCGTATTGTTAACGAGCGTGTACCGACCGGTATAATATGCACGTTCACGCCCGGAAAACGCCGCGGGGTTGCCCTTGCCCGGGCGCGCACAGTTTAGCATAATTGTAATTTAACACTCGCCGCTACTTTTGCGCTCACTCAAACGTGCATACAAAGATGTGCGTGCTCCGATCGTTTGTAGCAACGAGTTTACAGCGCTGTGTGTTTGGGATAAATTCGAATTTAAACGCCGGTACTACGAAAGAGCTTCAATCGTTTTCGCGACGTTGGAACTAAAAAGCGTCATTTATATCATATAAGGAAGAACGTTAATTATAATACCTAGCGCACACTTAACTTGTTAGTTACCTTACACGACTCAGCGCGGTTCAGCGCAAATAACTAATTACCGTAAAATGTATATAAGAGCGCAAAAAGCGCTCGCACGATTTTCACGAGGAAATTTTTACATGACGTGAAAAAAATGTGGCAGTTAAATGTAAATTAGACGCTTATTAAAATCAAAGGCTATTAGCGATTGAGAAAGTCTTAAGGCTTATAAGTATATATAAATATATATAGGTACGAGTTTTAAAAGAGTACAGAAATTACATTCCCGCGGACGCTACGTGCGAGAAATGCGCGTTTTTCTCTCTTTTAATATGTATATATATATATATATTTTTTTTTTTCACGATAACGTTTCCCGTGTAACTTTTTGTATGCACGACGGGGTTAGACTAATATAATCCGTTAGCTTAAAGTCGAACTACTTGCGCGCCGGAGTCGAGCTTGAAAATTCATGCCTGTCCGTTCCCGTTTTCATCGTAACATCCGACGGCAGAGGTAATGCAGTTTTGCATAATTGCGATTTAACGTTCCCCCCATTACGTTCTTTCGTTTACGCGGCAATACGCGCTACGTACTTCGCCATATTTAAATCGACGCTAATGCGGCGCTCTAACATTTCTTTACGTTAATCTTCGACAAGGATTTTAAACGTACGTTTAAACGAATAATTTCAATTTTAATGGAGAGACATAAATATGTAAAAAAAAAAAAAAGAAAAAATCGGCGAATTCTACTCTCTTAAGGTGCTTCTCTGTAATTCCGGCTTCGCTTTTTCACGCAAAAATCGCGACTCGAAATTTCTGTGTGTGTAAGAATAGTCGGCAAAAATAGCGGAAAATTATCCGCAGAAAATTCTTTTGTTTTCAACAATACGACATTTCTATTACGCGTTGTCCGTAAAAAAAAAACAAAAAAACATTGCGAGTGTACTTTTCTGCTTCCGCGGCGCACGTTATCGTTTCATATTTGTGCCGAGAAAAATACATTGCTTGTAACATGTGGCACTACTTACGAGGAGGACGAAGACTTACGTGCACTTTGTTTACGATATCCAACGCTCCTAAAGCGACAACCTCGATGACAACCGCTTTACTCTTAAAATGGACAGTTAAAAATGGTCGATTGCGAACGGGAAGAGATACGATTCCACGCGATAGCGGATACTGCCGCGGATACTGCCGCGGATTTTCGAAAGCTATGTAGAGAAAACTTTTATCACGCCGGACGATTTTATATACATAGTTCTATACAGAACAAAGAGAAGGAATATAACGCGAACGACAGCGTTCGAATATTTCTTTTCTCACTGTTCTCACGAATTGTACACGAAAAAAACTTTTCGCTCCTATTGAATTTTCACCTACCAAAATGTCTTGTTGGCAAAGCAACAAATTTTAAGAATCTAGCACATTTTTCTCTTATTGATCATAACTAATCTTTTTGCAACTTCAGCAAAAAATGTTTTTCCGTGTTTGTTTTTATACTTTACTTAAGTGAAAAAATATGTTTTGTAATAATGTTTATTATTTTGTTATTTTATTAGCGATAAACATAGATGATTCACATGTTTCACATGCAATGTGCATTTTGGGGGGGTCAATTCCCAGACTTTTAGTCTAATACTAATGACTTCTAGTATAACTTGAGATCACATTTTATAATATATATGTTTTCGATATCGAGAAAAATACAAAAATCCTGGCTATGCGAAAAATCGCCGGTCGCTCGCATGATTGCGAAAGGAATCGATGCCGCGGCGGCCGGAACGGTTACGCCGCGTCAAATCAATCATGAATTTATTAGAAACGGGATTGCGTTGTGCGGAACCGAGATCTCAACTTACGTGTGTGTACGTACGTACTTCGACTTCGCGAAGAAAAAACCAATAAAGCTCAAAACTTTTCCGACGTGAAAATCCCTTGAAAAGAGATATATGAGGCAAATCGAATCGCGCGCCTTCAACGCCGAGAGTAACATGGAAATTATTCTTCAGACATCCGTGTAATCTTCGGATGCGAAAAGGGGAGAGAGAGTGTATAAAAAACTTTGCGATAAAATGCGGCAGCGTTTGTCGCAGCGTTCGTCTCGTTTTTTTATGCACAAATTAGTTTCGTGAAAAGCGACGTGTAAATTATTTCTTTGAAAAATGAAACGCGTTTTTTTTATCGATGCATTTAATAAAATCAACACGGGAGCTAAAATTCCCGTTTTCGATATATCGATAATAATTCAAAATATATTTACATCATGTTTCAAATAAAGCAGCTTATAAAGTATACAGTTTTGAATTTTTGCATCGCGGTACGTTTTATCTCGACCGGTCGTGTAATTTTTTTATTTTTTTTTATTTTTTATGCGCTGTTGAACACATTTTAACATGACAGATAACAAAAGATTGCACTTCAGATTATGATTTTGAGGAAAAATTTCTTGGACACATTTTATTAAAATCTCTCTCTCTCTCTCTCTCTTTCTCTCTCACCATGACTGTTAATATTTGCGTCGTGTATTTGACGAGCTTGAAGCATTAAATATTAAAACAATATTCTGTATGGCTTTTATATATAGTCCGTGGATCTGAAAGAGATATTCATGCGGTGAATGTTGTAAAGCCAGATTGTAATAAGCTGCGCTCTCAAAAGCGCTGAAGAGAAGAGCAACTCTCGCTCCGTCTTTCGATAAATCAAAAACCCGCACCTGTATAAAATAATTACGATAACGTCTTGATATGTCCGTAAAATTCTCACAAGGAGTTTTGCTCGCAAGAAACACGCGTCTATATTCTCTCTCTCTCTCTCTCACTTTCGAGATCCTTTCGGTCTCGTATATCTTTTTCAATTTTTTCAACAACTACGGAAAGCGGAAAAAAGCCAGATATCGGACATAAATCCATTTTTTCAACGATAATGTACGCACCGCGCTGTAATACAACATCAGTGCGATCCAATATGACGCGCAACGACGTTGCAGAGACTAATTATCCGCGCTTCTTGAATTCAGTTTTTAATTAGCGAAGCGTATTGTTGTTTTTAGCGCAACATCTTTACGCGCCTATAATTATCAGCGTTTAATAAAGGACGGTATTTGAAAACGAGAGAAAACAAAAATGTACAAAGCGCGTTAACAGCGATCGATAAGTCGGGGGATTTAGAAAAGTTAAAATTTCATGAAAAGCCCGCGCGCGCAACTCTCGGCGTGCACAACGCATCTGTGAAATCAAATCGTCAAAGAGGGTTACAAAACTACTAAAGCTGCTTATTTCTCCATGAAATTTTGAAGACTCGTCGGAAAAATATCGGCAAGTATCATATGCGCAATTTCCAGTCGGCTTAGCTGGTTCCGCCAGCGGTGGTTTTAGTGTGCGCGCGCGCTTTCAACGTGACTTTAAATTTTCAATCTCTTCGCCCTCTCCTATTTGGAGAAGAAAGAACTTTACGAAGAACTTTGCCATCTCTCGAATATATATCAAAAATGAATCGTCCTAATATTGGATACGTTCTAATTAGACTGAATAATAGATACGAGATATCGTGTTTATCTTCGAACAATGGATTCTGTACGCAAGACCCGTTAAACGAGGGTTTCTCAAATTAACGAGAAGAAGTGCAATAGCGAGAAAATAGCAGAAATTACCGTTACAGCGCGGAACAAGTCGTAAACAGCGCAATTAGGGATTAATGTTTAGCGCAATTAGACTAGTAACTGAATCGTCGCGCATCGTCAACTTTACGGTAGTGCGACAATTACACGCAGACGGACAAACCAACTCGCGCAACGAAGAATCTTGAAATTCTCTGCGATTAAGTGCTCTTAAAGATTTTTTTTTATTTTTTATAGAAACTAACACAACACAGGCGAACGCAATTATTATTTTTATTTTAACGTGTGTTAATGAACACAATTTGTCACCGCAATGACAACTAGTATATACATCTTACAAACCATATAATACACATAATGTACATAGGAAAGATGTAACTACGTGACCAAGGTCAGTGACCTCACCATGGCCGCGTGGCCGAGGTCAGTGACCCCGCCGCGGTCACGCGACCGCGGTCAGTAACCCCGCCGCGGTCACGCGACTGCGGTCAGTGACCCCGCCGCGGTCAATGACCCCGCCGCGGTCACGCGACCCCGCCGCGGTCAGTGACCCCGCCGCGGTCGCGCGACCGAGGTCAGTGATCTTACTGCAGTACGTATATAATACATATAATACAAAATATATAAAGTTAAATATTATAAATATATATAATAATTTATATGTATAATATATATTATTTAATGTTATATATAATATAAATTACAGTCACGTTACTTTAGTCACGTTTTTAATGTTTACGTATACGACGAACTGTCAAAATCGCTTTTCGTCATTATTTACTTTCTCGATCTTACCGATTCGATTCGATCAATCAATTAATCGGCAAGGTGGAAAAGAGGCAACAATAGATCCGATAGATTCGATATCAAAACGCGCACTTTGCGGTACACGTGGATGTTTTTTTTATATAGAGAGGATAAAGAATTTTATTGTCTGTATAAATTTATTTATTGCTCCATTTATACCGAAGTTACGATTATATTGATTATCTCACGCGCGAAAACGTCGGTGCTTGTCGCTCTCGTAAACTTTTGCCTCGAAGAATCGCGTGAAATTAGTTGGGAACTTTCAATCAATTCCCTCATCGCTTCGAAAAGCTGCGAGAAGGCATGCGGGCGTGCAATCAACTAATGCAAGACGCGAGCTCGCTCGCTCGCTCGCTCGCTCGACGAGAGACGACATCGTCGTAATCACGTTAATGCGCGAAAGTTCACACCATAAAAGTCCGATAATGCAAATCGCGTGTACTGTGTGAAAAAATTTCTAAAAAAAAAAAAAAAACCTCCGCACCGACCGACGCTGGCGCCTTCGCAAATTTCCCCGAGGACGCTCACACGTATTTCTGGCAGACAATATTAAATTCACCGGTAATTCACTCTTATATGCGCGCGTCGCGGCGAATCGGTAATTTTCTCGGTAAAGTGCGGAAACTCGCGAATCTCTCATTTTCCAGGGGTTTCACGGCGAGTACGAAACGTAGAGGGGGTTGAGGGGGAAGAGGAAAATCGACGTCGTCGTGTTCGAAATTGGAATAATTCGACGCGACTCATCTTGTTTGTTAACAAGATTTGCTAACAGAGGAAAACCGTGGCATCTCCCGAGGCGTCTTTTTCCTTTGAGAAAAAGAGATGCGGCGATGTATATCTCTGCAATTCATTTCGCGAAAAAAGAAGAAGAAATAATCATAAAATTTATAAAATTCCTACGGAAACTACGTGACATTTTCTCGCTGGATCGCGCGCGATAAACTTGAAAGCGTGCCCTTTTGAATTTTATATACAACGACTCTGTATGATCCTCACGCACTCCACATGAATATAAATATTATCCTTACATTCCCTTATTTATTCAGATTTTTAAAACACGCCCGCGCGGAAGCAAAACGTATATCTCCGTTGTCTCAGCGGTTTTAGTGTTGTACGACGAAGTCCTGTATGCAGTTTGCAAAGTCACACGCGAACGCCTTATCTTCTTTTTTTATATAGCTTATCTCAGCTATACAATTAATCTTCTCTCGCGCGCTCCATATAAAAATTACGAGTAATTTTCCATGACTTTCTGCATTGTTAAGAGATAAACTTTTTTTTTAAAAATAATATTATCCGCATCTCTCAAAGCTGAAAAAACATATCAGAACACGTCTATAAACTATGATGTTTTTTTCAAGCAATATAGATGGTCCCTTTCTAGATCCTGTCGTTTATATGATTATTTCGTACGGTTGGCAAGCTCCCAGGCCATTCGCGTGCGCCTGAATATAAAATTGTAAACTCTTACAATGTATTATTTTGCGGAATTTATTGTTCGCGCGCACGACGGCGCAATACTGTGGCGCGCGCGCGCGCGCGCAGGAAGCTTTTAAATAAAATTTTCCGCACCACTTACCTGAGTTAGGTTGGCCGTTGCTGTTGGGTCGTGCAGAAGGTGCGCCGTCCCGAGCTTCCACCTCGAGAGCGTAAGCACCCTGCTTCTCGCGATCGAACATTACTTTCGTAAAAACCTCGCCGGTCTCCCTGTTGATCTCGAAGTAATCCTTGCCCTCGTTCCTGTCGCTGTCCACCACGTAATACGTGACCTAGATAAACAACGCCAAGTTTATTGACATTCGTTTTCTTGCATGCGCAAACTCGACAAAGACCGCCACAACTCCGCGTCGCGCGCGGAGAATTACTCGGGTTTGCCCCAGCTCTCTAATGTAATAATCTTGATGCGACAGCGAGCGTTTTGTACATCGGAGCGATTTTCCTCTTCAATCTCGCCGCGGAGTTGTGGAAAATACGCGCTTTGCAATAAAATACGGAAGATATACATAAAAAAAAAAAAAAAAAAAACAAGCGCACATTTTTTGAACATTGCAATTTTCTAACGGTGGCGATCGTAAAACTCGCGGAGCTGTGTGTCTGTGAGAACTAACTGATCTCGCAAACCGCTTTTTAACTCTTTTGAGATACACTTGCACAGCTCTTTGTATCGTCCCCCGGAACAAGCTCCCGGTCGTCGCGCAGTATATCACCAGGCGTATGACCTGTTTTACAATCCGACTTGCTTTATTCGTGGAAACTCCGTGTTTCATATTAAAGTGCATGCATGTATGTATACACATATATATATATAAAGCATGCACGCGGAACGCATAAAAATGCCCGCGCGCGATGACGCTGAGAGAGTGGCAAAACTTTCGAGTGGTTATCTCGCGACACACGAGAAAATCGAGTGTATTATTTCTCGCACGCGATTTTCACTCGGACTCGAGTTCGAAACGCGAACACACACACGCGTCTTTGTGCCGTCCAATTTCCGTCTTGATGAAACGGCGCAAACAATGTCACCGCAGAACATACAAGTAATGACGAACTAAGTTTTTTTTTTTTTTTTTTTTCTTCAAAGCTGGTCTTTGCAAGTTACTTCGTGCTCTTTGTTGCGCTTTTAATTAAAGGTGACGACGCAACGCAGCGGAAAATGTTGAGTAAACTGACATTAACAAATGTTTCTTGTTACGTGGCTCACATTTGAGAAAATTAAATTAACCTTGTCTTGGAATTCAAAAAAAATTTCCGCAAAATTAAATACAGATTTGTGAACAGAAAAAGAAAAAAAGAATCGCGACAAAAATTGCAAATGGCATAAGATTTTCTTCTCTGAATTAATTTTCAAACTTCTGATTAAAAGTCAATAAATATCAGATGTTTCTTTTCAGCGAAATAAATGAACGAGATTTTGTTAACGCGGAATATGAAAGTTATATGTTCTCGCGGAGATTTGTTTCCTTTGTATTGATTTTTTTACTTCTGTCGTAGTTGCAAAATTCTCTTTTTTTTTTTTTTTGTCAATAACGACGTAAGAAAGAACGAACGAACGAACAAACGAGGGGAGCGCAAAGACGATATCGAGTTTTCGCCGATGCGATTACATTGCCGCTCGGCCACATGTCGGGAATCGGTCGTTCGCTTTTCATGATGTCCGTTTTGTGTGTCCCGACATTGCCTAGCGCGCACTTCCATCCCGCAAACTCATCCCGCGTTGCTGCACGTGCAAATGGAATGTGCATATTTGACGGATCCATCGTGCGCGAAAGACTTCGCTCCCCGTAACACCACCACCGACGAGATTTACAGTTGCGCGTATATCTCGCGCCACCTAATCGGCGAATTTCCCGCGGAAATTCCGCGATATTTCACGACCGCTTCGCTTCCGTTTGTGCGAAGTTGCGCCAAGATGAGGTGAGGTTCTTTCTTTTTTTTTCTCTCTTTTTTTAGCAAACCGCGCGTTGCGCGTCATTTTCGCGAAGCTGCTCGCGGTCTTAGTTTTGTTTAATAAAGAAAAGACGAATTTATATACGTTGTGCGGCGGAAAAGCGCACGTCAGTTACTCTTTCCACATCCAAGCAACTGTTCATTTCTGTTTCTCATAAAAAAGGATCAAAGCAGTTGGATTTAAATGTTTTAACATGTAACACACACATATATGTGAAACTTTCTTTGAGGAAAATGAAAATTTTTCTCTACTCGACGTACATTACGGAAATAATAAAATGTAAGCAAAATTTTTTAAGTTTAGTTGTCACACAATAAGTGCGTGTTAGCAATAACTTTTTTTAATAACACACCGCGACAAACGTTTTAAAAAACTTTTCCGGAATTATAAATACGGAATTGAAGCAAATCAATCTATGAGAAAAGAAATAAAACACGATTTTTTTTGTTTCGTTCTGTGAAAAAAAAAACAAACAAACAAACAAATTTAGAACGGATTTTTCTTTTCTACGCGACCTTCGAAACAATTCCAATCGCGAGAGAAAATTAATCCGATTTAAGCTCGTATCATCGTGCGTGATATCTCCGGAAAATCTGGCGCGCGCTTTGCCTCCAGGAACTGGTGGTGCCTTAATATTCACCGCGCCGTGTTTCGCGCCGGATAATCGCAGTTGCATCGGCGCTTACAAAATGCGCTCCGTAACGTAGCAACGGCGGGTTTGCAGCGGCGAAACGAACGATAATCGCGCGATTAAACATCGGCAATGGCATATATCCGCATATGCATCTGAGGAGGGGGTGTATATACACTAATGCGATCATACGTGATAAATTCAACGCCGCTCAAACGCGATCGTCGAAATTGCGTTTAACCGGAGTTTATAACGTTCCCAGAGGCGGGAACGCGGTTCGCGTTGCGCATGAAATCATTAAAGTTTCGACGCCGCGACAGTCTAAGTTGCGGCTGTGTTACGTCCAAAGCGCCCTCTGTTACATCTCCTCCTCTTCCTCCCATCCGTTATTTCCCAATTCCCCATCTTCTGTTTCCCCCTTTCCCCCTTGTCCCCCTCAATCAAGGTCTTGGACGAGTGAGCTCTCTCTCTCTTAAGTCCCCGCTCAAGTGTTCCGCTATAACGTAATACGATTTCTTTGGTCCTTTTGTACGACTCCGGTGTGCAATCCTTCTGCAATTGATCCGCTCGAAATCCGATAGTCGCGGCGAAAGAAATGGGAAAAGAGAGACCGCCTCTGTCGTACGTGTATTCCTCGATCTTTCATTATATTCCCGAACTCTAATCTCTCTTTAGCTACCGTATTTCACCCCCATTGCGTTTTGGCGAAGGATTCCGCGGCGTGAATTGTTCGAATTTTGCTCGAATCGTCGATTGTCTTGTTTAACAAAAAAACAAAAAAAAAAAACAATCCACATTCTCTCCCCTCGTTGACGAAAAAAATACTATATCGGAAAAATTGTAAGTGATCCTCCTGTTCAATATTTGTTAAGATTTCTCGCGCGTGGTTTTACGAGTTAATCAACGGTATAATTGCTCAGAAGCAAATTGTCTCTCGTACAATTTCCGATGGATATCGGTTCGTTTTGTCGCATTAATGCTCGACATCGATCTACCTGATTATTGGGAAATGTCCCGTCCTTGTCGATGGCGTTCACCTGGGTGACTTTGCTGCCCACGGGTTCACCTTCGAGTACGGTTTCCTGTTCCCGCTCGGTGAACAGCGGTATCTCGTCGTTGACATCCTCCAGCATGATGAACACGGTCGCCTCAGAGGCCAGCTGTTGAGCTCCATTATTCTGAGGAATAAAATTGACCGCAATTACGAACTTGGAACATTCGCGACGGGATAATTATTCCGCGAAGATATTGCACTGCGAAATCGCGGACGTTGTCGTCGGTCGGTTAAACTGTCGGAAAGTTTTCGCGTGAAACAACCCTTGTAGAAATTAATCGATGTGGTTAAAATCGCACTTAGCTTGAACAAATTAAAAGCAACGGTGAGAATTGAAATTATTATAAACACAAACAACAAAAAAAGTAGTGTCATTTTGGCCACACCGGTTAATAAATTTATGTAAAAAAAAAAAAAAAAAAATAAAACGAGTCGTACCTCCACTCGTATGGTGAGATTGTATTCCTTTATGCTCTCGTAGTCCAGCGGATGATTGACCTTAATATCGGCCCAAGTGACTGATTGTTCGCCGCGTTGCTGAAGATAAAACGTATGAAACTTGTTGGTCTGCGCCGTGGAACCCGGCATTAGATGGTAAAAGACCGTTGGATTATTGTCGATTCCGGAGCTGTCGACACACATAAAGGTGCGTATTACAAAGGCGCGCACCGGCTCGCCCGCCGGGAGCGCCGCGAGAACGGCTTAACGAAACGGAAACGGAAAACGAAAAAATGAAAAAAAAAAAAAAAAAAGAACAGAAACGAGAACGGAAAATTTTCTAGAAGATGTGGAAGGAGAGAAAAGAAAACAAGTATTTTTTTCGTATATACATATATTGATATTTTGAAGATGGAACAAATCGATATCCTTTACGTGACTTGGAAATCGAATTGTTACACACTTGTTTTGTATGTAACGTTTTTGACCTGCTCTTTTCACGAAACAATATTGGCTGTTCCATTTCCAAGATACGAATATACAGGATGCCTGCGGCTTGCCGCGCGCCACCACATTTGCCGATATTGTGTTGTGATACGCACTCAGCTTAAAAGATACGATAAAACGTTAAATAGCAGCCGTTCCCGACGTTTCTTTTTCTTTTTTATTTTGTACAAAGAGAAAGACGCATTTTTGTTCGTCACACCGAGGATGCGATTGCGCTCAACTCTATCGTATGTTTGTTACTTGTTACGTCGAAACCGCGTTTAAAATTGTTTGTTAACTTTGCCAAAAAACGAAAAACGAAATTCGATCCAGATGAACCACGTGTGTCATTCGAGCATCAAATCTGAAAAAAAGCGTCTAAACGCGCGCGTTCGATATAGCTTTTCTACTTATATTACAGAGAAACTATAACAAGAGATAAAAAAAATTGTTCATAGATTAACACGCACACTAAAGTGTACTATAATAAATTAATACAAAAAAAACAAACACACATATATATCTTTCAACAGTGAAACAACACGAGCTACTCTCTACTTTTTAACTCACATTAAATGTAAACAACGCTAATGAATTTTGTTATTTCGTATATTTGCTCTAACTTTTTAATTAAAAAGCTTAGTTTGTAAACTGGTATGAAGATGTATGGACAAAAAAGGAAATATATAGAGCGGCCGTCGGAAGAGCATCCTGTACACATATGTATATCGACAAAAAAACATACTATTTTTACTGTCAATATAATAACGAGGAAACATATCTCGAAATAAAAGATCATGCGATGTGTCGCATACGCGCTTTTCATACACACGCGCGAGCGTATGCGAACACGACCAGAGAAGAGAGAGAGAGAGAGAGAGAGAGAGATAAATAGAGGGAGAGATAGAGAGAGAGAGAGAGAGAGAGAGAGAGAGAGAGTGACAAAGTTTTAATTCAAGTTATAAACTTCCGCAGTTAATGAAAAAAGAAACTCCTTCGCTGGGGCGTGTTAACACATCTTATATAAAACGAGGGAGAGATAATAGTTTCAACAACAGATTTTTCCACTGATCTCCATACCGATCTTCCATTTCTCGATGTCATGAATGGATGTTCAAGAAATTGAAACAATCGGATGATTTCGTTAATCTCAAAGATTTTTTCTTTCCGAACAGGGTTATGCAAAAGTGAGTTAATTCACGGAAAAAAAAAAAAAAAAAATGAATTATGCACACAGCTGGGCCAGCAACAATGAAACTTCGCATTTCAAACTTAATTTACTGAAAAACTACACTGCTCAACATTTGTGATTAACTCGTTTTTCCCATAACGCTGGATTCTATAACGGGATCGGCACGGGAGATAATCGGAGATAATTTTTGTCGCAACATGAAAATTGTTGTCCAATCCCATAGTTTATGGCGACGGTATGGCGATCAGTGGGAGGAAGGAGGTGATTTTACCTAAACGCGCGCCGCACGTCTTTCGCTTCCCGTCGTCGCCCGTTCTTTTTTTTTTTTTTTTTTTATATTTTCCCCTTCCGTTTCTCTACACGGGTGCGCTCAAACACACACACATCTGCGCGTGTACATATACACGTAATTAACAGAGCGAGCTATAGCTCTCCCTCTCGAAGAGCGACCATAACCCTAGGCAAGATTTCACGCAGTCAAAAGGCACATATTTAATATTTGCTGCTCTAGCTACATCCCGTTCGCTCGCGCGCGGGCCAATTACTAATTCTCGGCAATTAACCGCTGTTTAATTCGGTGGCACAGAAGTGTTACGTTCCCGCGTTGTATATGTGCTGTGTGTATTAGAACGCGCGCGTGCTTCGTTCGAGCGCTGAGAGCTTCGCGAACGGGTGATTTGTCGATCAGACTGTTACGCGGTATTCCGCGGTTGCCAATATATACAGCCGGAGGCTTTTGTTCCAATTCAAGAGAAACATACATTATATATTATAAAAAAATATATGCGCGTATATGTGTGTGTGTGTGCATTTCTATACGTGAACATGAGATGTGTTGCATACATTTTCGTTTCACCTTAGTGTTGTTGGTGAAGCAACAAATTTAGCAAGTTTTTCTTGCTGCCATATGGTAACTAATCTTCTTGCCAGTTCAGCAACAAACATTTTTCTCCGCGATATCTTAGTCGAAATGTGACGTATAAAGAAACACACGTCTTAAATTAGGGAATTAGAAGAATTTTGATGCGCAGTTGAAATTAATTTACAATTTTGTTTCTTTTTTTTTTTTTTAACGAGAATGTCATTTACGTTGAACCAGAATTGAAACATCACGTTGAAGCGAAAACTTCACGGTACATTGACAAAAAGAATGGGGCTATCAATGAGGAGTTTAGGTCGGTAATATCGCAATTAGTTCGCTCGTGAAATTTGCAAAGTTCTACTCGACGATTTAAATGCCGTAACCATTCTATTACCGGTCCGTTTAAAATGTTAAAACCAATATTCGTTGAGAGGAGATAAGGTCTTTTCGTTGCACAAGAGAACGGTCTGACAGAATGAGAAATTAGCGTCATTATCTGAAAAACGTATTCAATTATTGTTATGTCTTGCGGAAAAAAACGTGTATTATTTATCATTTTAACGTTTTATCATATTAACTAAACGCATTTGACGATTGCAAAATGTGAATCGAAAACAAAACATGAAAATTTAATAGAAAAATCAAAATGTTGAATAAAAGTGGAAATCACCATATTAATTATAATGAAATCAGCTTGTTGTTGTAAAATATTGTTCGCGTCAACAATAATAATCCTTTTAAATAAATAAAATACATAAAGTTGAATATGCTAATTACATGTGTGAAATAAATTCTCATTTTTTCATGTGCACATCATCAAGTGCAAAAGAGATATTATTCTCTTCAATCTTTAATAATGCTCTCCTAATTTATTAAATAATATATATTTGATATTATTTTATCGAAAACAACCAATTAATTATCACAACCAATCACTAAATGATATGTTTATGATATTAAATATTAAGTTACTTGACAATTTGATCCATTAGTGATATTACTATTATATTCTGTATAAGTTTATATATGTAACGTACGATATTATTATTATTATAATATTTTGTAAGTTTATATACACAAAGTATTAATTACAACTCTGCAATGAAACACTTGATGAAAGATGCAGGGATGCACTTACGATTTTGAAATCTCGCTCGGGCGATTATTTCGCTTTAGATGTACAAAAATTACGTTGAATTCATTAACAATTAGTCTCCATTTACTAATTTGCAATGTGCGAGGAGCTTTGCTCGAAATTAATTATTTCAATTGCGCATTATCTTCTGGTTTCTAATTTAAATACATTGCATCGATTAACATCGATAGGCGTAAAATATACTGCAGATGTAGTAATTATTAATGAAATTATTTCATTAATTAAGTGTTGTTTGGGAGGAAATTTATTTCAAGTTTAACTTCACGCATAAACTCACAAGATATAAAATTTTACTGTCTACCGTCATTAATTAGTGAATCTAATGAGTATTAATTAACTGTTACTTTTAATTACTTTCAATTATATTGACAAATTAATACTTTTGTAACACACACACAAATATTCATGAAGCTAAAAATTAATTTAGAAAATTAATTTAATCGCACAAAGGAAATTGTCAAATTATTTTACTCTTACTTTATTATCCGCATAGCTCCTCTTGCCGCCCTTCCCCTCCTCCCTCATTGTGAAGCTAGTGTGTTAAAAATAAAAGATATCTAACGCGGACAAAAATTTTTAAATCAATTTCCATTTCGTAGATTAGGCGTCCGAACTTTTAGAAAAAAAAAAAAACGAATACCTTTTAATTTGTTTTAATTAACCCAGTTTTTTTATATTACGATCTACATAGGGTAGATTTCTCTCCTAATTAATTTCCCGAAAATCCATAACAGTCTGATTCAATATAATCATCCGCAGCTCACATCTCATTGGTCGAACCAGCCGCACTGCTCTATTACATGCGTGTTCGATCATCTGCTCGTCTGATCATGCGCGCGCGTGCGCGCGCGTATGTGTTTTGCGTGTGACGTGTGTGGTGTGCGTGTGATACGCGCGTTCCCGTGTTCGCGCGCGTATGAACGATGTACTGCGTGTACACACGTCTGTACACAGCCGTCGTGTCATCCGTTAGACGTCCACGAAGCGTCCATCGATCTGGAAGGATCGCGCTGTCTCCCGAGAGGGATTTCTCTTCGGTTCAAAGGACGCACGACCGAAATTGACAGCGCCGTTTGTCACCTCAAACACGGACATAGCGTCGGGATCACAGGGGTATACACTAAAACCGTCGATTCTCTTCTCAATCAAACAATCCGTACGTCCGATAAGGTTTTCAGAAGTCGTGAAAATAAAATCAAGAGGATTTTTGAAAGTGATCAACGAAGTTTTTTCTTTTTTAAACCAGCTTGTCTGGAGTTAAAGATACGATAATTTATTCGCGAATATAGCTTGCTTTAATTTGCAAAACGATCTATTATTAAAATTGAGCTCGGCTCTGGGACACTCTGCATATAAAATACGAACAGGGAGAAAAAAAAAATCAGTTGTTTAACCGAAGCGATTTTTCTTCAACGGAAATTTTATCGGAGTCTTTACCGTAAATTTTTATTATTTTAGAGATTGTTCTCAGCGTCAACTTAGTGAAATTTAAGCTTGTAGAAATATGTGAGTTTATAAATTAAAAAATATTTAAAATATTTTTTAACAAACTGTTTTAAATATTTTTAACAATTTTGATACTTGTGTTTTTCCGATTAAGTAAATTATCAAATTATTAGATTTACTTAGACGAGAGATTGAAATGTTTTTTTTATAAGCTCGAGTTTCTACAAGTTTAAGTTTCACACGCTGAGAGATCTCTAATTAAATCACGCACTTTTTATGCCGACTGCTTGGAAAAGTTAATTATCGAGTCTTTTTACTACGCGTGTAAAGTACCAGACACAATATTGCAATATTACTGTAAATGATACTTGCAAAATTATTGCCGGAAAGTTATTACGAGTATCAAGTTGAAGAAGAAGAAGAAGAAGAAGAATTATATTAAATTTTTGACTACACTTCTTTCTATACGTCTTGTTTCAAATTAATTACGTCTGACCGATTTTTATTACAAATAAGAGAAAATAACTTGTTATTGTCATATTTAATTCTGTTGCATATTATTGACTGACATATTTCGTATTTTTTTAAAAAACCTTGATAATGTATTTTATTATCAAGTTTTTACTTTTGCAAAGAATTCAAGTGTGCAACCGTATCTTCTACAAAGACGCGATATAGTAAAATTGTATGAATCGGTGTGTGTTGAAATAGCCGTGTAATATTAACGCAATTAACATCGCAATTTCGTTCCTTTTGTCGGCAAGCGAAACGTATTTTCCGCAACTATGTGTTTATATTTGCACAACATACACCGTAACGAAAATACACAATTTTCCGTGAAATAAAATTAGGCAGATAGTTTGTCTTGTGAAAATTAAATCAAACGCGTCGTTTAACAATGCGCTCGATGCCTCGATGTCGGAGGATTATAAAGCCCGGATTTCTCACAAGTTGAGCGGGGCGGCAAACATCTCGCACAGAGCCATTGTGCGTCACGCTTAACGAGATCTTTGAAAGATTCAATCTCTAGGCGCATCGCGCCCCGGTAACGCCGTTAGCGGAAGAAGCTCGTTTGTGAATACACGAGGATCTGTTAAGTGCTCATGTTCCCCGTCGGGGGAGCTCAATCATTTAAGCTGCCGCCGTATTACATTTTAAGCATCGCCGCGCGTTAAGTTCCCGACCGAACCGAAGCGCGGACGTGCCGTTCTCTCATACGCCGCTCCCGTCGTTTTAACTTTCCGCGACGGAAAAGCAAGTTTCAGCATTAAAATATCATTTTACTCGGACGGGGGGGGGGAAAGGGGGAGAAATGTTCTTAAAATATGCCGCTCTGATCTTAAGTCACGTTCGTCCCGAAAGAGAGATCCGCATCTCTCTTTTGCAAACGCGCTTCGGGCGATTTTATATTCGTTCGGATTTTGCAAGAGAAGAGAGAAACTACGTCCGCATCAACGCGCGCGGATCTTATTTAAGAGATGTGCGAAAGAAATATTCTCTCGCGAATATATACTCTCTTTCTGTGTGTTTTCGCGAGCAACTTTATTTAAATACGCGCGAAAGAGAGGGATGCAAGCGCTCAACTTGCGGAAAATGGCGGGTTTTATATTTGCAGGTGGAAGGATTTTTCTCAGCTAAAAACGCTGATATCTTTACGCTATAACTGGCAAAACTGGCGCGCAACTCGACGTATTTTACGATTAATCCCGATAGCACTTTTTTTTATCAGCCATAATTTTTTTTTTTTTTTTCTGGCTAACATAAAACCCGAGAGATGTTATCTTCTGCGTTTACGTTCCGGGGGAAACAACGAGCGAGCGAGATTTTAACTTCTGAATTGCATTTATATTCGAACATGTTTTTGCGCGTTTAATGGCTACCTAAAGTGATCTCTTACGTCTCGGCGCGATGCGTTATTTTCGTTCTATACAATTTTACAGATACCGAGATTCGCCTCTCGCAATTTTTTATTTACGATTTCTGTTAGTTTCCATTTTTTAATGCAACGGCAATAGAGAAATCATTTGCGTATATGCAACAAACACATCTACAACTATCTTAAATATTGTTAATAAAAAATAAAAAAACAATGTGAAAAAGTTTTCATCACGCAGAGATAGAGAGATTTTCAACAACAAAAACAAATACTCTCGTAATATTAAACGATTTTTCTTTTGTTTGTAACCGATGAAATAAATACCGCAAGCATAAGTATACCGAGTAATCCATTTAGTTGCTTATAACGGTAACCGATATGTTTCCCGTGTTTGCGCAAAAATGCAGCAGAATGCATCAAGAGCTATTGCGTCGAGTTGTTAAACCAAATCCTGCGAGTGGCGTCACAGGCGACGATATATGTGTGTACAAATATATATATGTATAAAATATTTTGAACGAATGGACAGTAATATTGACACACGGACATTTTCGACCATTAAAAATCGCAAAAGGATAGTTCGTGAGTTCGCAGTTTAGCAAACTACGATTAAAAAAAAAAAAAAAAAAAAAAAATGGCGACCGAATAACTGCGCGCATCGTGTTTTCATATACTCTCTGCACGGCAAACCAATATTGAACTTTAAAATGCATTTCTAGCGAGATTTGAAAAAATTGAACGATCTTGATTATAAAATATATAAAATGTTATAACAAATAGAAAGAAATGTAAACGGTTGTGTCGTGCAAACTCATAAAATTCAATTTAGATTGTACAAAAAAATATTTTTTAATACATATTTTGAAGTAAAATATTTTCAGCAGAGAGAGACACATCTCTTAGGTATAATACGTATTTATTTCAAAACTTTAATTAAAAATTTCATTTACCGAGCGGTGTTCAATATAAATATTAAGACAAAACTGCGGCGAGTAATAACCTCCAATTAAATTTCTTCGATAAAGTCGACTGCAATATCAGCGAAGAATTCGTCATTAAAGGAAGTCTGGGGCGAATCTGGGACACCGTGTAGATCGCGCCGAATAAATAACGGTTTACAGTAGACCAGACCGACTGGCCGATATTGGATAGCGAGATTATTTCGATCAAAAGATAATTCTTGCAATATCGGCGCTCTGTTCTGAAAACACTCATTTAAAATTCGTTTAAAGCCGTGGAATATATATAGTTTACATTAATATATCGGCGAAATATCGGAGCGGGGCTTTGAAAACCCGGCGATTAATAATCCGAAATATAAACGATGCAACTCGATCAAATTTCATCGCGCAAAAGCTTCTAACAATGGTGCAATTTTTTTTTCACGTTGTTTCGCGTCTTCGAGATGATAAATTGCGACCAGCCAGCGGCGTTTATTACGAATGCGATCGGATAAAACGCGTGCGTCGATCGTCGATTTCCAATTGCGCATTTTAACCTGGTGTCAATTATAAATCGAAAC
Organism: Pseudomyrmex gracilis; assembly: GCF_002006095.1. NCBI lineage: Eukaryota > Metazoa > Arthropoda > Insecta > Hymenoptera > Formicidae > Pseudomyrmex > Pseudomyrmex gracilis. The sequence continues at coordinate 956,323 of NW_018020604.1, forward strand.
TGGTATTAAGTACTATAGTGATAATAATAACATAATTCTTCTTCCCTCCTCTCTTCTCTTTCCTACATATTTGAAATAAAATATAAATTTTTTTTCTCACCTCGCGATGCCAATATTGGATCCGATCGGAGGAGATATCAATTTGTGTACGCGAAATTTTTTTGTTTTTTTGTTTTTTTTTTACAATCCAGCGCCGCTTGTATTAATCCCGATTGTCACGTACGACCAAACTCGCGGGGTGTGTATGTGTGCGCGCGCTGATTAATTCCGATTGCTCTTTATCGACACCGATCGATGTTCAAATGTTAATTTGAAATTTTCGGATTTACGTTGCGAAATAATAGCGCAACACGTTCGTCGGGTGACAAGTGACGCTCGGCGGATTTTAATTGCTCGTTATCCTCTGAGGGCCGACGTCTAACGGACGGTATTGTATATTCGTGTTGAGTGATTACACATCGTGATGTCGGTTAGTTACAGTAGTATACAGCTTATAAAGCGTGTGACACTCTTGTCTCTCGTGTCCGAAAGTTTGCGTGTGAGAGAGTGTGTGAAACGTGTGCGCACGTACGTGTTGTACTTTAACTACGTTAAAAGTGTGTGTGTGTGTGTTGTGTGTGTGTGTATAGAGCAAGAAGCTTGTAAAATTGTCGCACACAGTGTGGCACGTGTTTATCAAGTTAATGATATAAAGAGCAATATTATACATTAGTACCTTATTCCCGGTGCAAACCGTCCCTGAACCAGTTTGGTGCGCGGTGACGATGCAAATGTATGTCTGTTTTTGTGTGTGTGTATGTGTGTATCTGTTTTTTGTGATTACGTGTGAGCATATATGATTAACGAGCTCCAATACAATTTTATTTGCGAGAAAAAAAATGGTACAAAACGATCTCAATCTGGTAACGTGATAACAATGTTATTTCATTTCGCGATAGTTTGATGAACGTGTCTCTTTGCGAGAGAAAGAGACGATGAAATTGTATTGGAGGAGGCAATTTCCGTGTCAGCTCACTCGCGAGAAAGAAGTGGGAAATCGCCAGGTTTCTCGTTTCTCGTGAAACTCCATAAAACGCGTCCTTTCTCTCTTTCTTTTTTATTTTCTCGTTGAAAAAAAAAAAAAAAAAAAAGAGAAAGGACACAAGGAGAAAGAAAAGTTCTCGATACGTCACATAGCGGGCGGCGCAAGTCAATTAGCAAATGCTGTGTTGCTCGCTCAGTTTTTAATTAGAGAAGAGGTAAAGGTACGTAATCACACACTACTACTGCGCGCGCTGCGTCCGACGCTGATTACGAGAGACGTTGACTCCAGCAATCAAAGATGCTCTAACTATGTTTCATCAACTCCAAATCTAAAATCGTTACGCAACTTAGCCGTCGAAACGGCGCACAAAAAAAGGGGGGAAGGTCTCGCCGACAAAAAAGACACTACGAGAACACACTACGCTCTCGAAGAAAAAGAAAACAAAAACGAAAGGAGGACAACAAATAAAGAGAATGAGAGACGCGCGTGATATATTTTACACGCCGTAATAAAACCTAAACGCAAGGTTTTAAGCAACTGACGAAACATGCCCAAAAATTAATTACGGCATTCACGATAAAACGATATGATCGATGATACTTGTGGATGAATATGCGTGTCCTGGCAACGAACCAATATATTGTGTGTGAATCGAAAAAAAAAAACAAACAAACGAACAAAGAACCAGAAGATAAGAAGAGAAGAAACGAAACGAAACGAAACGTACGAAATGTACAATAAGACGTGTACTTGAAGAAACACGCTGCTCGAGACAGGCATCGAGGGAGCTGGGGAGCGGAGAATAAAACGAAAATTTCATTAATTGCTCGATCATTTGCTGCCACTACTTGCGACTCCGATCACCGGTTGTGAGTGACGATGAGTCTCTCAAACACGAGCGCACAATCAAACGTAAATCAAAGTAAATTTTGAAAAAAGCCAATCCGGTGCGAAGAAGAAAATCAAAAAAATTCAAACTCTTGATTGAGAAAAAACCGAGACACGCATAAATGGCACAAAAAATCATGAGGAAGAGAGATAGATAGATAGAGAGAGAGAGAGAGACAGAAATCAGAAAAAAAACGACAATGGTATTGGTTCAAATCAATAATATAGTCCAGGGAAGCATCTATTTCGTAAAACATGCCCAAAAATATGTTTACGGCACACACAACAAATGTAATGAAAGATATAGATTGAGAGTTTTTCTTCTGCGTTTTAATAAAGATCTCACCGCGAGGATTCGCGCGTCGTGACTGGAATAAAAAAAAAAGACAGCTTTTGGCACAATGGGAATTTGTAGTAAAGTATGAAATATACATCGTTGCCACCGAAAACACACGCTGCTGCGCCCGGGAACAAACAACACGCGAAACGGTACATACACGTATCCATCGCTCGTTAACGTTCGCGGCTTAAATACGGTGTGTAGTGCGAATTAATTGTTAACGTGTTTCTTGCAAATTCCCGACGAGAGAGAAGCGATTATCGGCGAATGGTTATTAAAGTGTGTTTATATACGTGCGTGTGTATGTGTTTGTATGTATCTAACAATAAGTGACATCCTCGCCCGCGTGCGCGCGCGCGCCCGACACGTTGATGAGGAAAGTTCGGGGAAAATGGTGAACTAACGCGAATAATGAAACGTTTTGCTGCATCCCTTTCCGGCTGCCATTAAAGCGCAGTTCTAACGAGTAAACTCTTCAGTCGCAAAATGAATTCTCCGGAAATGTGTCGCTGTGTGAACGTTACCGAAGGGGTATTTCGTGCGAAATTTAGCATCCGTTTAAATTCCCAAAACTTGCTGAGATATCCGGTTCGATATATAAAATGCTGCGATAAAATAGTCGCCGATATGCGACGACGAGCGAAACAAATAGATAGAAAAAGATGTGGAATTTCTCTCTTTCGTCGTATATGTTCAAAAAGAAATAACGCGATTTTCACGTATATTGCGGCAAGAATCATTGAGATAAAAAAATTATAAAATAGTCCCACACATCCTCGTAGGAAAGAGGAAAAGAGACATTTTGTAAAGGAAACGAGCGAAGAATTAAAAACATCAAAAAAATAAAAATAAAAAAAAAACTGTCAAACGAATTAAATTTCAATTTAGTTTAATTTCGCGTCTATATTCGAGAGAGAGATGATTTCGCTCGCAATTGCGTGTATAGATGGTTCGTGTTGTTCCGTGAATAAAGCGCTCGTAAAGAATCAAATTGGCGTATATGTTCGAGGCAGATAAGCCGGCGGAACATCGGCGTGACGCGGTCATAGAGGGATCGTGTATTGAATTTACAACAAAATGTACTATCTTGCACGTGACGGTTGCATCTGGCACCTCGTATGTACGTATATATAATTAGCCCAATCTGTTTTCGTCGGAAGTTCGTGTGTCTCCGCGAAACCGCTGTTAAAAGCCGGTACGTCAAACGCAAACTGCCCATTACTAACGTTTTTGTTTTTTTTTTTTTGATTTTTTAAGTCCGACGCGCGGCTTTCGACCGCAATCGAAAGACCAGGCTCGCGCTGGTCAGCTATATGTATTTTTTTTTCTTTTTTTTTTTTTGGCCAATACTTCGCGTATTCACGACGCACTGATCCGGTGTACTGTTTTCTTTCGCGAACTCGCCGGTGTGTTTCGATATTAAAAAAAAATTCAAAGTTCGGAATATTTCACTAGCGCGGTGAAGAATCTCAATTTGCATCTTTCTTCCGGTTATTGTAATCGATTAAGTCGCTAATGCAAATAACAAACACAATGGGACAATAAATATAAATTTCGTGAAACTGCTTCGCGAACCGGTTGTTTCGCTTTCGCGCAAATTGAAGGTGATCTTCGGGTAACAATGGGACGAACAATTAATATTTAACGCAATAATGGCAGCGCGGCTCTATAATAATACTTGTGTCGATTACCGTGCAACAATAGGATTCGCGCTTTGTTCGGAAAATTGCGCTCCGGTGATAAATGCGCCGAGCCAGACACTCGACTCGGCCCTTCTTCTTTGGCCTCTCGTGCCGTTTCTTATACATGTATATATGTGTGTGTGTATATATATAAATAAATATATATCTTCGCGAATTACTTGGTACGACCTCTGCAGATGAAAGGCAATCTTTGGTCGCGCCTCTTTATTCAATTTAGTGTACGCGCTACATGGCGGAAAGTAAGAAATTAAATCACGCCGCGCGGAATCAATTAAAGCTGCGAAAACAAGAGAGAGAGAAAGAGAGCACGAAAATAGCCGCACGTGGAGAGATGCAACAAAATGCTTCAAGAACGTAATCCGCTCGAAACCGACGTATCCCGCTTTACACGTTTGCGCTTAAGTCGAAATTGTCGCGCGATCAGATATTCCCTTTCCCTACGCGAACTGCCGTTGTGTAAAACAAACATATCGGCGTTTCTCTTGGTCCGTGTGAGAATCTCGCGTTTGTCTCGCACACGCGTTTCGCATAAACGCAGAGAGAAATTAATTTTTTTTTACACTCGAACGCGTGATGGACGCAATCTGAAGAGATGGTTTTTGCATGGCGCTTTTTATAAGAGAGAAATTTAAATTTTTCGTATCAAAAAAAAAAAAGAAAAAAATTATTTCTCGTTGAAGCAAAAAAGGTAATACAAATTTTTTTTTCACTTGTATGAAATATCACAAGCACGTGTGCAACTTGCGAAAAACTCGTTATGTTTGCACAATCCGGTTACGTAATATTACAATCTCCGTTTCTCTCAAAAGAGCTGAAAAAACTTAATATTTGTTGAAATTTTGAGCGTTTTTTTTTGTTTCAAGTACGTACATTTGTTTCTTTACCACTTGCTAATTAACATCTCGCTAATTAACATCCTTCAGGTGTTTCCAAACCATCAAGAACCATCCGTGTATCGGTTTCCCGGTCGTGAATCCTCCGCGCGGTGCAACGTATCCCCGCTTGTGTACACCCGACACTCCGATCACGTTTCTCACGATTCAACCCCTACATATATGCGTGTGTGCCTGCGTGTGATGCGAGCGAGCGAGCGCCTTTGCGAACAGTATATGCTTGTGTGGATATGTGTGTGTGTGTGTGTGTGTGTGTGTGTGTATATATATATATGAGTGTATTGAGATGCGTGTAATGTGGATTCGTACACAATATCAATTAACGTGCACAAGAACAATACTGCCACGAGATTGCGTGCAGGGCGGGTTCGTGCAGAGAGCCGCACGGAGCATTGACAGTGTGACAGACCTGGCTTTAATAGACACAACTTTAGCCCCGACGGCCATGTTCTCTTTAATGTAGATCGGGCCATACACTACGTGGTCCCATACGGGCGGATTATTCGCACGGTCCACAACGTCAATCTGTACCTCCACCGTTCGCGACAAGGGTGGGTAGCCCCTGTCTTTGGCCATCGCCTCCAGCTTGTACGTCTCGCGCTACGGCCAGACCGCGTGTATAACAAACGGGAACAAAAAACAACGGCGTTAGTGTTAAGGCGCCAAGGCTCGTGGCGTAGAGAGAGGTGTGGTACACATCATTGTGGTGTGTACGCATCGGTTGCTCCTCGTCGTGTACTAAAAAAAAAAAATTTTTTTCCGCGGAAGCAGAAGAGCAAGCTTTCCTTTCTCTCTCGCATCTGCTGGGCCTGATGACCGAACGCCAACGCCTGGAATGTTTTGGCGCGAGCGCGAGCTCGCATTATGTTGTGTTGTTTTATTTATTTATTTTTTATATTTTTTTTTTTCGTGTTGCACGCACCGATTCGCTCGTACGGCGAAACAACTACATGTGGCAAACAATTGAGAGAGGCTCTCGCACGAGATTAGCGTTGCGTGGTTGCTCGAACACGCAGTAGGCTGTAAGGCACTGAACGGAAACTTGTGATGAGCGGTCTGATGGACGGTTCGACGCTCCGCAACCTGTATTCTGCGCGTGAACACAATCGCAAAAAAAAGGATCTCTCTCACCAGGATCTCTCGCTACAAGTCCTCGCCTAAACCTACATTAGCAAGCGCCTACATGAGAGAGGCGCCGTGAGGTCATCGCTCCGCCACCCCGTATTTGCACAGTTGTGCTTGTTATTGCGTAAGTCCCGCTATGAGATCCGACGCGGCGATCGCTGCTTCCTCGGAGTCTGTCTGAAGAAAAACCGTTCTATCTCGTCGTTACTCTTTTCAAAGAAGAAAGTGGAGTAAGTTACACGGCAAACGAACAAACGGCGACAATAAGCCGGCCGGCTGAATAAGCCAACAAGTTGACAATTATTCGAAATCTTCTCTGTTGGAATATCAAATTGAGAAGTTGCACCCGGTTTAAAAGAGACTTACTCCACTTGGAAAATTCAATTTTCCGAACGAACGTTCGCTGTCTTCAGACATCGCTCTCGAAGAGCGATCGCCGCGGCTCGCTACAGTACATGTTGGGAAAAGATAGTGGTAAAAGTAATAGTAGTAGTAGTAGTAGTAGTTAGGAGAAGGAGTGTCCGCCAATCAGCGATCTACCGCGCCGCGCTTAACCATAAGTGCCCTCCGCAAACCAGAAAGAAAGAAAATGCGTGTGAGTGTAAAAAACAAAAAAAAACAAAAAAGAAAACTAAGCGTACGAATAAAATCACGAACAGGGGTATCAACTGAGATTGGATGACGTGATAAAAAAAAAAGAAACAAAGAGAATTCTGCTAAAGCAAAAGTGGGGAAGTACACCAGAAAGTAAGTGCAAGCGGATAAAGGGGATCAACGGAATACTTGTATGTAATTGAAAAAACGCAACAATACAAGTCAAAGTTCAAAATAATTGGCAGATATAGAAAAGAGAGAGAGAGAGAGAGAGAGAGAGAGAGAGAGAGAAAGAGAGACAGAAAGAGAGAAGGAGAGGCAGCACTTGCATGGCACGGCACGGCATGTCACGTGTCTTGTCTCGGTCATGTCGTGGCATACAAACCTGGCTTTCACCGCCGTCACTACAGTACCCACTGTGACATTTTCTTTGATGTGAATGGGGCCGTATACATTCTGATCCCACACAGGTGGTTTATTGTTTCTGTCTACGACGTCTAACTCAACGTCCACGTCTGCGGACAAGACTGGTATCCCTCTGTCGGAGGCCCGTACTCGAAGGCGATAGCTGTCACGCTAGTGGCAAAACATTGGGCCGTCAACTCACAGGACACTTCTTTCGGGATTTTTAAGTTGGCGGTTTTTTTTTTTTTGAAATTTTTATACTTATTCCGTTTCGTCGCTTTTCTTTTTTTTTTTTTTTACTGTTTCTTTTAATTGTCTTTTTTTTCGTTTTCGTCCTTTCTGTTGGAGTTTTTGTTTTCTTTTTTTTTTTTTTTTTTTTTTAAACAAAAGATCTAAGGCGTCACTCGGCGTCGAGCGCGTCGTCTACATGAGAAAGTACTCTCGGCGACCTTTCTGTTTTTTTTTTTTTTTTTTGAACTCGCGAGCGAAATTGAAACGGAAGATGAAAAGAGAAAGACAAACAGACAGAAAGATAGACAGAAAAACAGAGAGAAAGGACCGTGCAGTCTCGTAGGTATCCTGGTGACTATTAAGTTTCCGTGTTATCTCGGTGATATTTTTTGTAAATAACTTTCTTTCCGAATTAGATAATGAGTGTAATACTCAAGGGATAATTGTTTCTCCTGCAATGAACTCAAACATGCTTTGAGGATGAGTACATACAAATTTCGTGAAAATATTTGCAACATATAAGTGGCGATAATGACGATGATGATGACGAAGATCATGTGACGACGACGACGACGACGATGATGATAGTAATGATGAAGATTACATCGCCGACTTCTGTTGGTTAAACAATAAAAATCGATACATTTAGACAGAATATTGATGTGAAAACATAGATAATAAAAAGACAACGAATAATTTTTAACAAACGACTATAGATAAGTCGTCGAAATTTTTTAACAAATGTAGACGATGTAATCGCGTGATGTTATACTTACCTTTCACATGCGCGTGTGTACATATTTGAGCTCATTGCTACCATTAGTTTGCAATTATTCTTTACGCAATTTGTGTATCAAATATATCAAGAGACGATAAACAAAAACTGCAATAAATATTTCTTACTCGTCCGAGATACCACGGAAAAATGGAAAGTATACCAGATGCTCCAGAATTACTTTTCTTAATTACAAATTGTTTTCGTGACGCAAATAACTGATGTTTCGTTATTTCAGACTATAAAACTACGTAATTTAGAACAAATGGAAGAAAACACTTATTTGTTTGACATTTACACAATTTGCGCGATAAAGATTTTACTTTTTTATTTTATCTTGGCAATATAGTTTAGATTATGGCAGAAAGATAAAGAGTAATTTTAAAACATCTAGTATATAATAAAATAACAGCGGGTGAATAGTATTTGAACTTATAGTTAAAACTTTATAAACTATAACAACTGAAAACTTTCTATTGTCTACAAAAAAGGTTTAAACTTCTAATTTTTAATATAAAATAAATTTAATATTAACAAAAAAAACTGATTTTGTTTTCTATTCACCTGCTGTTTGTACAGGGTGAACAATATCGCGAGATGTCTTATTATATCGAAAAACTTTAATTTACAATCGTCATCCCGTCGTTTCCAAGCGAACACTTTTCTTTTGCAAATTGGAATCTTGTTGCAATCTCATAAGATTTTTAGTAATGAGAACTATCAGCTTCCTGGAACATTAAAAGTAATTATTGAAGCTGTTCCAGTAGTGGAACTGAATCCCTGTACAGTATTCGATGTGTCGATGATATCCCACGGACGTTAACGTACAATATAATTTTTTAAGTGTTTATGATTCTAAAAGAGAACGTGATAATGTGTTGATGCAGAGTGAAAAAATTATATATTCATTAGTGTAAATTATTTTTAACAAATCAGACTAATGTTTAACTCAATCGCATTGATGATAGCAATTGATAAATTGATCAAAACTAGATAACAAAACATCTGTAATAATAAGAAGAAAGAGAAACTTATTATAAAACATTTTTAATTATAATAAAATTAAAAGTTAATTTATTTAAATGTGTTTCAACGTATTAATGAACTTCAATTCATATTTCAACACATAAAATACGTTTTTAATGTTTTGAATATTGAAAAAATAAAACCTAAGAAATCAAAAGTGACTCTTTGATTGCTTTTGTCACGTTGAGAAAACGATATGTTTTTTGACAGGTTTTACATACATATATGTATATATGTAAAAAGAAGTGGAAAAACAGAGAGAACACAGTTTCGTCGATTTGATACACTGTCAAACGTCCGTTGGATATTCAGCACCGCGTAAATGTTGATTGACAATTCATCGGTGCGTGACATCGACACAACAATAGGCATCATCCTTCACTTACAGATACATACGAGACCAGGATGAAAGAGCAATTAATAGACAGCGCGGTGACACGTGTGTATGTATATGAAAGATACATCGCGCGTGATATAAAGTTTCGAACACAAAAAAGAAAAAAAAGATAGTTGATAAAAGTTTACATAAAGAAAGAGTTTTGTTAGAAACTAACAAGAAAAAAAAAGAGAGAAGAAGAGTAGAGCAGAGTAGACAGAGAAAAAGTGAGAGAGAGAGAGAGAGAGAGAGAGAGAGAGAAATAGAAAGAGAGAGAAAGAGAAAAAGAGAGTGACGTCTCCGAGTGACAATGTAACAACAACAGAGGCGAAAAATCATCGAAACGATATAATATATATATGTATATATATTGAATAATTGAACGGAAAGACGCTCTATTATTTGCAACGAATTATTATACTTCTTCTTTTGCGCAGATATAACAATGCTGTCACATCATAATGTGTCTCGATGCAAGGTGTGAAACACAAGAATATAGATCCTACTTACTGGAAAACAGCCCTTTTTTTTTTGTCATCATCAAATCCGAAGAAAGTAAATGGTGCAATGAACACAAACATAAACAATAAGAAGTTCAAATTAGTTCCTTTACGAAATCAACCAATGCAGGCATTTGCATGCAAGCGAGAATGCGATAAAGAGGCATCGGGAGACGACGAGAAGGAGAGAGGGGGAAGAAAAAGGGGGAAAGAGTGAGGGTTTGACAGAGGGCGGAGGGTTGACAGGGTTGAGACTCGGGTGGGAAAAAAAAAAAACTATGACGACCCCTCGTCTGATTCGTTCTCCGTTTTTTTTTTGGTTTTTTTGTTTTTTTTTTCTTTTTAACGACACTCAAAAACCGATGGACGTTATTTCTGATTCGTCGTGATATATATATATAGTTTAATCCGCACGTGTGTTTCCGACTTTTCTTTCATTCCGTGATTACTTCCGTTCACTTTCATTCGCTTTCTTCCCGTTTCGCCACGACAGTGGTATGCCGCCCCAATCACAGAAGAAAAAATGTCACACCACGGAGTTCTCTTATGATCTATGTACATATGCATATATATATATATACACATGTTTATACATTGGTAAACGCTCTCGATCAAAAATACGTGTTCTTTTCCTTTGCTTTGTCAGTCACGTCGTGTTACACCGGGAGAGCGGGATGAAAATCGGGATACTTTAGAGAAGAGAGAGAAAGAGAGAGAGAGAGAGAGAGAAAGAGAGAAAAGTAGAAAAAAACAGTAACAAATATAGAGTAAATTAAATGACTGCAAAAAGTAAAGAACGCAAGCTTTTTGTCAGATTAAACGTACAGATTCAATAACGCAAAGACGTAGATAGATAAATAGAGAAACTTATTAAGAGAAACTAATCAACACAGAGAGAACAAAATCAGTAACTTAATGGCAAGCATATTTCACAAACTTTATTGAGAAAATCCAAAATGCATCACCCACAAATGAAAGAAATAAATTTCAGAAATTAACGATAATTCTAAACAAAAAGTAAAAAAGAGAGAAACAGAGAGAGAGAGAAAGAGAAAGAGAGAAATACAGAGAGAAAGAGAAAGGGCAAGGACGGATGTAGGAGCGAGAGCGAGATCCGTTCCTGTAAAGGAATCAAAAACACATTCATATAAAATATGCAAGCATTGTCAAAAATTGTTTATGTCTGATGCACCACAAAATGCGTAGAGGTTGAAGTACACCGTACGTGGGGCTCAAAAAATGTCGTTCCCACCTGCTCCTGGAAGTTCAAAAAACATCACTTCCCTTTTGAAAAACATTCACAATTAATAATGTTAGTTGATTAATTAAAAGATCATTAGTTTGGATCCGAACGTTACCACTTTTCTTTTGTCATGTCCCTTATCAATCATTGTTTTTTTTTTTTTTTTTTTATTCTTTCTTTCTCATTTTGTTTTCCCGATTCTCCAACGCGTAACACGTACAAAAATCATTTTTTTTCTTTGGCTACTTTTGGGAAACGTATGAAAAGTGCACACGTTCGCGTTCGGTCGACCGTGCGCACACACATACGCGGCCGATCCGTACATAGGCGTTTTTCTTTTTTTCCTTTCTTTGTTTTCGTTCTAGTTTTTTTTTTTTTTTTGTTTTTTTTTTTACAAAATCACACGCGTCGGCATATTACAAACACGCCAAATCGATCGAGAAATCATCAATTGGCGTCACGGCGGAAAACCGGAAAAAACGCGGCAAAACGAACGACGAACAAAAAAATGAAAATCTAAGTGAATAGAAAAAGAAGGACGGAAATGAGAAAAATAGATCCGCGCGCGTGTTTCCTCTGATTTGTTTGTTTGATTCTTTTTCTTTTTTTTTCTTTTTTTTTTTTTTTAACTCGACCGTAAACTCTCGAACGTATACGAATTCTCGGCAAAAAGTGAATGAAAAAACTGGACAAGAGGTATCAAAGCTTTCGTTTGGAATCGTTTAAAAAGGTACTCGCGCCGCGAGTATGTTCTCAATAGAGAGAATGAGAGAGACAGAGAGAGAGTGTTTTGTTGCAAAAATAGCCCGAACGGTCGATCGATTCAGGTACATGAAGCGTTTGAGGAAATCAGGCATAGCTAAGTATTTACCATAGTGAACACATTGTGCATATCAATGGGAATTAAAAAGTTCTATACATGTGCCGTAAAAAGGAAACTCATTTTGTTGCATATTAGTGATGAGAGAAATAATTGCCGACCAAAACGTATATATTATATAGTATACAAGTTTAAATCCGCTCAGCAACAAAACGGATATTCGTGGTAAATATAAAACGTAAGTCAACGCAAACGTATACAATATATTCGGCAGAAGGTGTACACTCAAGTTTCTTGTAGTATTTATATATACGATATCATATATATATATATAAATATATATATATATACGTATATGTATAAATAGATATAGTATATATCTACGGTAGCCTACACATTCCTGGGACACGCGACACTTTTGTTTCGAGGGACGAGAGAAAATCGCGTTAGAGAAAATCACGTTCTTTCTTCCCGGAGATATACGATAAAAAAAAAAAAAACAACACATGTGTGTGTGTGTGTATGTTAAAAAAAAAAAAAATCTCTCGCGCGCGCGATTTGTGACGCTAGATATAAAAACTGTCGAGAATCGCTGAGAGTGTTTGAGACACGTCAAGAGCCAAAAAGAAGCTAGCATAAGCCGCAAAGAAAAATTGCAAGCCTCGCCCACGAAAAAGTGGGAGTGTTCCAGGAAAAACTGATGCTGTCCATACTGCTAAAGAGAGACGATATGTAGATGAGCGATTTATATATATATATATACATATACATATATATATATATATGTATATATATATAGTTGAGGAGATACTCACGTCCAGAGGTTTCTTTAACACGATCCAACCAGATTCTGGTTGGATCTCGAAGTACTCCAGATTCTGCTTGTTGGTGGTCGAACTGAGAGAGTAAACGATCGCCCCGTTGTTGTCAGCATCCTCGTCGGATGCCGACACTCTCAGTATGTTTGTTCCGATGCTCGCGTCTTGCTTCACGTTCTCCACGTATCTCTGTTGAAAAAGCGGAGAAAAGCGGAGTCTTTTAAACTTCGTTTATTAAAAGTTTGCGTGTGCGCGCGCGCGCGCGTTTTGAAAAATGTTATTAAAAATTTCAAGGAACGCAAATGTGTGTTTTTTCCGCTTGCGTCAGCTTTTGCGTTGAAAAATTCGAATATCGGTACAAAGTACATGTAAAAGGTTTAACGCGCGGAAGTGGGCCAAGTCTCCATAATTTATGAGATCCACTTTAGATACGCGGTCTTTATGTTGCGGACTTTACAAATTATAGACCCGTTTGAAAGTGGAGAGGCACTTGTTGTGCCTCCGCGCGAAACTGCTCGTACACGTATATTAAATCGATAGACGATATAACGGGGGTATGTATTTTGCTCGAGTAAACCGGCGAGAAAGCAGCTCGAAGTTAGAGAGCACATGAGGGTTGAATTATGTCGCGCATCGATGCATAACGCAATAAACACACTACCGCCGGTAGTTCGCCGGTCGGTCACGCTTCGTATTTCCGCGAAACATCTGCTCTTGCTTTTCTACCCCCTTTGGTTCTCCAAACATTTGCTCCCCGAGCATTTTGGCGTACGCACCTGACGGTCAAACAACGGCGGGTTATCGTTGACATCGGTTATTTCGACGGTAAATGAACAAACACCTTCCAGCGAGGGCTCGCCCTGATCCGTCGCCTTCACAGTGACGGATACGAATTTGCCGTCGTCGCCTTCGCGATCGAACACCTGCAAATATCGTGTTTCTATCACCAAATGCGATTTTTTTTGTTTTTCTATAAAACACATAGACATTTTGCAAATTAAATTACAAGAACATTCACGTCTCGAACACAACAAAGTTAGGACAAAAAAAATTTACGTTTTCCGCAACTCAATAATTGAAAATTATTACACTTTGAAATTTCACGTCTTAATCACAAAATGCAAGATAACGATTGTTTGCGGTTAGCAGAAAAACAAATAGGTAGAAAAAAAATATTGAGAAAAAAACTCATAAAAGTTGCAACATCAATATCTTGTTGTCACAAAGAAATCTTTATGAACTTCCGACACGAACGGTAATTAATGTCAAGTGCTCGCGTGTTTATCGCGTTTTCTGTCAATGTGTGTATAAAAAAACCGGGAGAATATAACACGGAGGCAGAGAGGCCAAAGTTCAAAGATTGTCAGATACAAATTTTATATGTGTTTATATGTGTTTTCAGAATACTGATAACTGCTACTTTTCATGTGTTACCTTTTGAAAGGTTAACACGTTCAGATAAGTTATTTACGACTTCATTTTGTAAAACAAAGAAAAAAAACCGGAACTCGCTCTACTTCGAAACGATTGTGTTCTCGCGTTAACGCTCTCTCTCGTTCAACCAACTAGCGCGAAAAAACTAGGAGAAAAAAAATCAATAGAACACGAGGAGTACCTTGTTGGTCAAGACTTGACCAGTTTCCTCGTCAACGGTGAACTTGGTGCCCTTCTGATTGGGCTGCTGCACGATCGAGTACTTGACTTGACCGTTTACGCCTTTATCCTCGTCGGTGGCCTGCACCTTGATAACCGTGCTGCCGTTCGGCGCGCCCTCCTCCACTTTCGGATAATACATCCCGCAATCCTTGAACACCGGCTTGTTGTCGTTAACGTCGGTAATGAACACCACGACGACCGCGGTGCTTGTGTGAATGGTCTGATCGCCATTCGGACAGCAAGCGCCGTCGTCCAGCGCGGTAACGTTGAGCTCGTACTTGTCGCGATCAAGCGAGATGTCCTTGCCGTGAAGACGAATCACACCGGTGATCTCTTCGATCACAAACTGTCCGGACGTGGTGTTCCCGCCGACGAATCGGAATCGCACGTTATCGCCGTCCTTGTCGGAAGCGACGACCGTGGTGACCAGAGTGTTAGGCCCGGCGTTCTCGTCGACGTTGGGCGTGTACACTTGCTGGGAGAATTTCGGCTCCTCGTCGTTTTTGTTCTTGGTGTATATCCGCACCGTAGCCGTGCCGGTTTTCGAAGGCTCGCCTGAAAAACGCGAATCGTCTTAATCGTGGTGCTTCTTGCTTCAAGCAAGTCAATGCGCATCAAGGGGTCTCGCGAATATACAAACGACACGGGGTGTGTATATATATATATATTACGTTTAAATGAGCACGCGAACTATTCAATTTTTTTGAATACACGCGGGCGTTTAGAAATTAGCGCAACAACACGCGATACGTGACAAATGCGCGGCATTGTGAATTGTTCCCACAACGGAACCCCCCCAACGAGAATTGCGAAAGTAACAATGACATCGTTGATTAAACATTGCACATTACGAGAATCGCGCTATATTAATTTAAATTATTGAGCCCCGGATACGCGATATACATACACACGTTGCGATACTGCACGTCAGCCGGTATTTATCACAACGCCAAATTTCGAAATGCACGCATGAACGTGCGCAATATATAAAAGCGCGCGTGTTATTCAGCGTGCCAATTCAGCCACTTTATTTCCAATTAAGCCGCGACTTGTTTGAAAACCATCCCGTATTCACGAACCGTATATATGCAAATAACAAATTTGCGTTTACGGAGAGCTTTATCTCCTGCGCGCGCGAGAATCGCGCGGAGCTTGTTTGCAAAACCGAAATCCGCGAGATTTAGATGCTCGAGATCCTGATCCTCGCGACTTGCTGACAGAACGTTGGAAAAGAGAAGAGAGATCGATCTGTCACGTCCCGATCAGAAAAATCCCCCCGCGTGACAATGGCGAGCGTCGATTCGAAAATTTCTTCGTAACAAATATCGATTTACAAGACATTGCGATCGATTGATAAGTCGCGACAAATAAAAAAATTTACTAAGAAAGTAAATGATTAAAAAGCCAGAATTTTTTTAAAGGCCTGTATTTTTTTGTTAAAAAAACTTATAGATTTATTTTTATAACATACAAACAACGGAACGTTGTTGTTTCAATTTTGTGTTTTTATTTTTATGTGAATTAAAAATTATAATATATCAGATTCGATTAATTGCAAGCGACAATTTGTTCGTTAACGAATTTTTACGTTTAATGTCGCACGATATTTGTTATAATTTGTCACTTCTTACCCTTGTCTTTAGCGGTAACGATGAATTCGTAATACGCGTTGTTATTGTCAGCATCGAGTTGCTTGTTATTGACGATAATACCATTAGAGTCCACGCTAAAGTGATCGTCAGACACTAAATATTCTATTTCCGCATTCGCCCCGGAATCGGCGTCCGTAGCCTTGACTTTTAATATATTTGTCCCCAACGGGATGTCCTCGTCAACGTTGTGCGCCTGATAATCCGGCAGCTCGAACTTGGGCGCGTTGTCGTTCACGTCGGACACTCGAATCGTTAGCTAAAAAATAAAAGAGACCGAATTGAAAAACGCATTATCTTTCTCTCTTCGTGGCATTGGTTTTTTAACATTGCCGAAGAAATAAATTCGTTCACATTCAACAAGTGAAGAGAAAATCTCACGTATGCAGATACTCGCGAAACGGAGTAATATACTTTTGCCGCGGAGAGAAGAAAATTGTTATCCTTCCTTGCGGGGAAAACAACAAAGTTCAGAGGAACATAAATCCAGTTACCTCGACCGACGTCGAGAAACCACCAGAGTCCTCCGTCGCTGTCACTATCAGAGAATAAATGTGGGGCTGGCGCAGATCCTCGAAATCCAGTTCCTTCGCAAGTTTTACAATTCCAGAAGTAGGACCGATGTTGAACGTTCCCGCGGCTCCTTGACCTTGCGCCTTCAGCGTGTAGCGTATCTCCCGATCGGCGAACGACTTGGCTTTCACCGATATTATGCTGAAAAGTTGGAACACGTTGGTGACACGAACACGTTGTGTCTCGACGCAAGAGAACGTGACAGTTCGGGAAAATATGTGTATATATATATATATATATATATGTATATGTATATAAGAATACAAGCGCACAGGTGTGCGAGAATAAATTCCGACCAAAAAATCTGATCTTGACTTTGTCACGTGACGGTAACTCGCACGAATTCACGGATTGATGAAATTCGTGAGAGTTATCTAACAAGCAAAGACAAACAATTGCGTAAAGTAAATCGAATCGAAGTCAAACCGCGTTACGATATTCACAAACGCAAGCAATCTCGTGCTAACAAACAGATATTGGATGGTCGAACGTATAGGCAAGTGTAATCACGTAGAAATGATCAACGTTAACTCTCGTGTAAAGTTTGAAAGCAGTTTCCCGAAAGAAGAAACTGGCACACGTTCTGCTCGAGATTTGTTCAAACGTGTGTGTGTGTGTGTGATTATAGTGATTAACAAATAAATGTTGAGATAAAAATGTGAAAATTAGCTAGAAAATTGCTTGCTTCGTTCAGAAATTATTTCTATATATATATATACATATATATAAAAAAAAAATGTATCGCGTGAAAAAAAAAAAGATATTGAGAATTTTTCTCATTCGTGAGAAAGGAGCTAACTGGAATTGACTTGCGAAACTAACTCGGAGTCCTTCTTCTGATTTTCCGGTATCTCGGCCTCGTACGCCGTCATATAGAACTGCGGTGCGCGTTTTCCACCGACGATCGATAGTCTCTCCTCAGGAGTCGACTGGAAACGCCTCTCGTCGATACGACCGTTCTGATCCTCGGCTTTCACGTAAAGGACGTACTCCATATCCAACTGGAAGAGGTCGGTACCTCGAGTGCGCACCACCCCCGATCTCTCGTCTACCTCAAAGCGGCCGCCGGCTGCGTGTACACACACATGGCGGATAATTAATTAATTACGTAATTGAAGGAGCCATCGCGGGAGGAGTTGCGTTATCTCCATTAATCTCGGCAGCGAAGATCCCGCAAGGTTTCTCGAGCGTTAATTACACGACAATTCCGCGATTTCCAGATTCCGTTTGAATTGTGTCAAGAAATGAAGACAATTCTCGCGAGATAATTCTCGCGAAGAAGAGATTGCGTGAAAGCTGATGCGGTACAGAATCGCGATATAAAATGACAAAACACTAGGTAAGAAAAACGTCTAAATATTTTCTAATATATTTATGATGATCAAGAGAGTTGTGCGTTGTAAGTTGTGTAGCTGCAAATGCGAGCTTAAAACTTTTGTATTTAATTTTGCGAGAAGCGTCGAGAATAATAAAACGATAAATTTCAATTTAATATTTGATAGCGCGTAAACCGCCATTATATCCGTCAGTTTAACGTAGCGCGCCGCATCAGCGGAATTTTACTTTATATATTATGCCCGCGCATAATAAAAATTGTTTACGACACGGTCGTTGTGGGGAAAGCATTCGGCATAATGGCGTCATTACAATATAATCCCGTAAATTACGAAATACGATACTGGCTTGCTGCCTGTTGTCATCAGCGCATTTTCGACGAGAACACCGAGCGATTTCACGCCGCGCCGATATACACGTAGATTAATAATTAGATCATACAAGCGAGCGTTTTGCCAATGTTTTCCCCCACGCTCCGTATCGGTGCGTTACATCCGACACATATTTCTATCCTAATTAATGAAACATCGACATTGTTTCGATTGACAGAACATTTTCTCTCGGTTTTAATGAAAAATTTATTGGCGGATTTTCGATCAATGGTTTGTTTCTGGCAAAATGAGACAATTTGTTCTTTCTAATTGGCAAGTAATTTTACATTAATTACAAGAGAGCTTTTTGCAAATCATTTTTCTTCCATTGTGAAGTTAATTGCGATTTCGCGCGACGGACGTAAAAAAAACGGGACGAAAAGAAACTTCTTTGTTTTTTTTTAATTTCACGTCTTCTTGTTGTTTTTTTTTCTTTTTTCGTAAGAGAGTGAGATATTATCAAAATTCATTTTTTTTCTACTTTTTTCAAATGCTACGTGTGTATGAAAAACAGTTCATGTACATATTCCCGACGTGGAATGGATTATATTCGCATTAGAATCGCGTAAAGTTTCTAAGAGAAGTAAGTTTTCCTCGTGTGTGTGTGTGTGTGTGTATGTGTGTGTGTTTGATCCCTTAAGTTGAGTTTAATCACTTCTTTCATATCACGTGTTTCACCGGCGATACGCGACGCGCGAGCGTTATTGCTCGAAATATCGAATCTCGATTACTCGTGTTATTACGTACTTCGATCCCGCACGATGAAGTAATGGATGTTGTGGTCGGTGTCAGGATCCCTGGCCTGAAGGGTGAACACGTGGGTGTTCGGTGGTGCGTTCAGCTGAACGACCGTTTGCATCGGCAAAGGCCGATTAATGAAATACGGAGGCTCGTCGTTTACATCCTTCATGTTGATGATGACGCGCTGATTGTCGGTATCTATAACGTCACGTCAATTATCGCATACAGCACGACACCGCAAAACACTATTATAATGTCGATCGGCGTTGCCGGGATGCCACTGGCGTGTCGCGGAATTTTAATTGCTATTCCTCTGTTTCAATGCTTCGAAGATCAATGACTTGATCTTTGTGAAAATTCGCGTTTAATTAATAATTACACAATTCTATTGTTGCATATTTAATTACACAGGTTATATATATATATATATTATTATTTGTTTACTATTATATTATTATTTATTTTACGTAACAGAGATTTTAACGTGAGAAATATCAAGTTTTCTCTTTTTTTTTTTTTTTTTAATGCAAACACATAGAAAGAAATTAATTGCATAGATGCTGCATAATTTTCTTTATACCGTTGAGTACGCGTAAGCTAGTTAAGCTCTCTTCAAAATGAGAGCTCTAATTAGAATTCATTTGCCTCTCTCTCTCTCTCTCTCTCTTTCTCTCTTTTGATATTTCTGGCGCAAATATACCTTCTATATACATTATTCAGTTTTATTCACAAGTAGCATCGTGGCGCAGCACCGATCGACAAAAGTATAATTTATCCTGCAATCTCTAAAACGATAAGCGCGTGTGTAAGCAAAATGTTTTTTTTTTTTTTTTTTTTTCTACACAAGATGCTTTTACGTAGAAGTCATTCATATGTAATTATTCGTACGTAATTAAGAGATGTGAATAAGCAATATGAAAGATATTGGGATATATAGAATGTTACTTACATTGAAATCCTTTGGAAACCGACGGTGCGAAAAAAGAAAAGAGAGTCGGAATTATTATTGGAAAAATTATTTTAACGTGGGAACTATATCGCATTTGACAATTGCGGCAATAAATATTTCAAACATCAAGTTAAATCAACGCTTGTGAGGCGAGAGTATCACACGATGAAAAATATGTATTTCTTTAGAACTGTAATAATTTTTTATGAACATTTAATTTTATTATATACTATATATATGATATGATATATATATATATATATATATATATATATATATTTAAATAATTACATATTATATATTTACAAATTATTAGAATTTATATATACTTTTGTATACTTGTTGGAAATACTTTTTGCCGTATGTGTGTATTTATGATATTCTACATTACTACAAATTACTTGATGCCAATGTTCCTTTTCTCAGTTCACCTTTTGAAAAGCGATCACAAAAACCTCTAAACCTCTAGACCCCCGAAGATGAAGCGTGAATCAAAGAAAAGCGTGAATGTGTATGAATCGCGTGAGAAGTGCTAATTTGAAACTAATTTATATAAGCAATACTTATCAAAAATTGAAATTATACCGTCGTAATAAAACGGGCAGGGAACGCCGGGTGGATATCGCGCGCACGGCTCTTCATATAAGTGGAACACGACAAAATAAGATTAATTAAACAACATAAGAACAATCGAAAATTATTTTATGTCAAATTTGATAAGTTCTATCATAAATTTTATATAGAAACAAAAAGTGTTAAAAGTGTCGTAAACTATAAATATAACAATACAGCAAATTTAATTTAAAAAATTAATAACTTTTTTCCAGGAAAAATCGACACCAAGTTGGATCGACGATTCTACAGATAAGATTGATGAGATTCTTTGTGATAGTACCTGTACCTGTGTTCGTGATAGTAACCCAAAAATCAATTGTTTTTTCCGGACCCAATTCTTCGTAATCCCACTTTTGTTTGACCATAACAGAACCATTGGCACCCACGGTGACCCATTTGTTCTCATCTCTTATCTTATAGGTCTCTTTTTCATTTTCCTTCTCCAGATAAAACGCGATCTTTCCCTCGATGTTCCCGTCCGCCTCTGTGAAGTCTACCTTCTTCGTCGGCCTCACCGCTCTGGTGACCCTTCTCTTCTGTATCCGGTGAACCTCCGGCTGATCGTCCGGTTCCGAGGTGAGAAACCTCACGATGACCTTGGCCAGTTTCTCGGTGCTACGACTCGGCGTACGCAGGTCATGCGCTCCGACAACCAGCTCGCACTGGCTGTCCTGTTCCGCGCTGATTTCCGGTTCGCCGGCCAGCAACAGCTCGCCAGTTTGCGGCACGACGATCAGCAGACTGCTAGGCGTGACGAGCTTGTACGCGACTTTGTCCCCATCGGCGTCCTTGGCTGTGACCTTGCCCACCGTGGAGAATCTTTTCCAACCTGGCTGCGCGGCACTGCCCTTGCGCAATGTGTCCAGATTGGTCGGCCTGATCTCGAAGACGTACAAATCCCGCTCAAAGATCGGACTGTTGTCATTCTGATCCAACACGTGAACGATACCGCTGATCTTGGACGTGCTGATAAAGTTACCGTCCGACGCGTGTATGACAACGGTATAGATCCCGCAAACTTCGCGGTCCAGCGGTTTTGCGGTAACCACTTTGACGCCTTGCTTCTGACTCTTGAGCGTGAGATTGAAACCCGTCTCGTTGGACTCGTTCTCTCGAAGAGCGAACGGACGTTCCCCGTTGTCGTCCGGTAGGATTTTGTAGTGAACCGGGAAACTGCCGCGCGCCCGCAGAACCGGAAACCCGTCAATCCACGTGCCGGCCGGCGAGTTCTCCGGCACCTCACCTTCGCCCAGGCGATCATGCGAAAAGGTCAACATGTTGCGGCGATTAATGACGTAGAGGTGAAGATCGTGAGTCTGCGTCCCGTTGGCCAGCTCTTCCAGAACGATCAGGTTCACCGGTCGGTCCACTAACGGCGTCAAATCCGACGTCGTCATCACCAGGCCGTTGCCCAGGACGGTGAAATATTTGGAGAAACCGGTCTCCAGAAGGCGGAAGTTGGAGGCGCGCCCCGCGCCACCTCCCCGGAACTGCATCACCTCGTAACCTGGATAGACATCGTGCGGTAACACGGCCACCTTGGCATAGGTGACGGAAGTGAAGGCTGTTAGTAGGAAGACGATGACCTGTGTACGCCACATCCTGTTTTTCTTGTGCTGCTTTCTCTCTCTCTCTCTCACTCTCTCACTCTCTTTCTCTCGCTCTCTCTCTCTCACTCTCACTCTCTCTCTCTCACTCTCTCTCGCTCTCGATAAATCGATGCCTTTACTAAAACATCAGTGCTGACGCCACCTGAAAATAAAAAGATTTATCGGTTAATTATCGGTTAAAATGTTGAAACAATTTAATAATAAAATAATATAAATTTCTTTTGCAATATATTACAATACATTATAAATGTTATAATACATTTTAATGTTTTATAAATAACTCTACGCTCTGTGAGTTTGGAATAAAATAAATGTTTATGCGCGCATGAAACGTACACACAGTTACGAACTTATTTGTAACAGATGAATTGGCACACACAGCCGTAATGAAATGATGGATGATGATCCGACTTTGTGTGGATTTTTAATTCATTCCATTTTGGAATTTGAATAGCCGGGAACGTAAATTGATTATGGATGAACAATTTGCGCGTCTCTGTGTGTCGCGGCGACATTTAATCGCGTACAGTTGCACGCGCGCGCGCGCGACGCTCGCAACATGAGAAAGCCTTCGTGTATAACGTCATTAACGTGCCTCGCGCAAAAGCACATGACCCATGTTACGTATTGGAACGCGGCAAATTAACCTTAATTTTATTTTCTATCGGGTACTCCCTATATTCAGCATTTAACAGTCGCTTCCTGATATGTAGATTGTTGTGAGACACACGTATCTCACAGATGATTTTAACGTTCGTCTCGTCTTTTGTGACAAAGTGTGAAATTAAAAAATAAATTTAATTTTAACAAATTAATTTATTACGCGCTTAAATGCGCACAATTGGAGATATGTATATAAAATATCGAATATTTGTATAATGGTTCTCGAGTTCATTTTTAATTTCTCGCGGTTTTTATTCAATTACTACGAGACGAGATGTTGTTATCATTCGCATAAAATCGGCATTTCGAGAAGCGCTCGCAATTTCGGTATTATGATAATATTCCGAGATGGGAAAAAAGCACCGTAATTTCTAAAGATACAAGCTGCATGTAAAACGGTGCAAATAGAGAGTCGTATGAATGATAATTCTACGTTTATGGAAACGACTAAACCAAAGTTTTCAGTGTGCAATGATAAATTGTAAATTTTACGAGCGCCCGCATTTAAATCGCGCTTATTCGGAGAAAAATGAAAATATAAAATATGCAGAATCGAAAAAAAAAAGATTGTGACACGCTTGATTTTTAAAGCGTGTGTATAAAAAAAATACACAAATGCGCGCATAAATTTTACTAAATTTTCCATTAGAGATAATATACGAGAGATAGTACATTTTTTTTTTATACAAGAAATAATATATTTTTATAAAACACAATTATATTGTTATAATTATATGTGTACAGTCTTTTAATCGTATAATTATCGATCAAAGAAAGTATCTTGTTCGAGAGAAAGTGAATCGAATTGTGCATGAAAATATGACGAGCATGTATACGCCTTTGGT
This sequence comes from Pseudomyrmex gracilis, assembly GCF_002006095.1. Lineage (NCBI taxonomy): Eukaryota > Metazoa > Arthropoda > Insecta > Hymenoptera > Formicidae > Pseudomyrmex > Pseudomyrmex gracilis. The sequence goes on from NW_018020604.1 coordinate 980,091, forward strand.
TGTCATATGCCGCGCAGGATGTGATGAACAATGTCCGCACATTGCACCGGAAATAAGAACCGGCGCGCGTACGAGTTGACCATTGTCATTTAGTGACCCTCCGTTCCATTTGATTCTATTCACGCCCCAGAAGGACCGGATGTGAGGTCAGCCGCGGCTCGTTTAAGTTCGAAACCGCTCCGACAACCGTACGAAAAAAAAAAAAAAAAAATAAAAACCCAAAAAAAGATATGTGCGAACATAAACGTCTTCGTGATATAGTGCGGCTGAAACATGAACCGCAATATTGGACTCTTGGCTCCGCATCGCAATATCACATGAACTAAGAGACGTAGATTTACTTTCTTTGCGGTTATCGGTTTCTTCGGGAAAATGTAAGCTCGCGGAGAAAATTATTTCTGTGATAAAAGTGAAAAATTGCGCAAGGGGGGATTTTTCTTTAGGGAGAAGTGTATGCGCAAATTGAAAAGTAGGTATATATATATATATATATATATATATATATATACGCGCGAGCAAAAATTTTTTTAGGAAAAAACTTCTCTTCCGGAGAAATTAAAAGTTTTGAGAGTCGCGCGATACATTTACCGCGCCGAATTACAAAGTGCGTTTCCGGGAAAAGTGCATTTCCGGAAAACTGCTTCGCGCGCAATTTCAACCAGTTTACGTATTATATTTCGGACTCTTTTTCTCTCTCTTTCCTTTTTTTTTTTTGTTTTTTCTTCCGGCAGCAGATTTTATTCTCTTACGTAGTTGCAAACAGAGATACGAGATAACGCGCTTTCTGAAAGCGCTCATTCGCTCATTCTATCAACTGTTGCGTTAATGGCACGCGAATTTTCCGACGTTGCACGCAACGATAACAAGTTTGCACGTGTGTCCCTTCGCACGGCGTGCGACGCAAACTGCCACTGAGTGCCTTTGTGTGCAGACGACCGCGTATTTGTAACAAGAACAATACCACAGAGTGTTTTCAAGAACTCAATTTACCGTGCAGCAACTGTTTCTAACAATATATACGAATCCCGTATCCCCCGGCAGCTAGTAAGAGTTCGCAATCTCATGGATGTATCCCGGGGTCTCTCGATACTCCGCGCGCGCAATCTAAATGGCCAATTCGAAACCCGAACAAATTGCTGCCCGCAATGTCTAAATTAAAAGCCCCAGAAGAGTCTCCATTTAGATGTTATATTCCGTTCCCGTAATCCCAGACGAAAATGGCAAGTACCGGATTTCATTCGATAATTCTGTGCACGTGTGTCGATATTCGCTATTTATTATTGCAGTATTATCGATTTGTCTTCTCGACAGAGAAGAAACTTGACAACTCTGAATCGCATCAGGTGGCAGCGATGGTGCGTCTCAACTTGATCTACACCGTGTCATTCGTTCTATCTATCAGCCGTCGCGTACAAATCTCCCTTCTTCTCTCCTTCGTCTCTTTGTCTCTCAACGTTCCCAATCTTCCAGTCATCTCCCCCGAGGTCTCTCCTGTCTCGAGAAGTCGAGACTTCGAAGTCCCTCGGAGGGACAGGAGTCGAGGGCCCCGCCGCGGTGTGGGGGAGCAGATGCTCCGCTCCGCACAAGCCTATATTATACGGTTAAGTCCAACGAAACACGACACCTAATCCCTCCTCGAAACGTATTAAGTGACTGCTTTCAGCTGGGACAGAGCCGGATTCTCGAGCACGGAAAACGATACATCGCGCGCGCGCGCGGGCGTCTCTTAAAAAAATATATATATAAGAGATTCCGGCTTATTCCGCCGTGCTGACCATGCGAGATCGACGACGATGCGGATGCGCCCGCATAAGAAAATTATATCTCGCGCAATATTCTTCTTGGAGATACAGTCGGAACAACGCGTCTCGAATTTTTCTCACGAGAAAACAGCGTAATCTCCGACAGGTGCGCTTAATCTATTCGAGATGATTGTTTTTTTTTTTTTTTTTTGTTTTTTTTTAAACTGCACGAGAAAAAGCTGATTCTTTAATTTGCGTAATGAAAGATATGTTATTAATAATTATTAGTGATGTATAATGCGTACTCTTCACGTGGTATAAGAGTGTGTGATATTGAAAATTACATAACACCTGACAGATATAGAAATATTTTATACAGACATTCGAAATCGCATCATTATTTTCACAATTTTCTTCAATCGCAATTATCTATTAAATCATCGCGTACTATCAGAAATCAATTATTAATCCGTTTTTGTTTCGGTTTCTCTTGATGCGAGACCTGGGGAATATCGATCGTCAACATTTGTTACGTACTTTCGAATTAAAAATGGATAAAATCAACCGGATTAATTAAGAGAGAGATAATTGTTTGGAAAAGTTATCGGACAGAAAGCTCTATGCACTGCGCATAACAATAACCGATGCAATTTCGCGAAAATCAAAATGTGTTGCACACAAACAAAAGACACATATATTATGTGCAATGAATGCTTTTATTTTTTTCTCCTGCGAGGACAATTATTGTGTTGAATCTAATTGAGAGAATGTACTTACAATTTATTTTTGCTTCTTTGTCGTTTGTTTGCTTCGTTTTTTTCTTTCTCTCTCTCTCTCTCTCTTGCGTGGATATAGATATTTAGAAAGTAAATCGAACAACGCGAAACACTTCCTTTTGCGCAATTAAGTACTTAAGCAAAGTGGAACGAAAATTGAGCATTTACTACTTATAACCATTTACGAAATCAAACGATGCCATTCAATTAATCTCCATGTGTGTAGCTGCGCAACACACACACACACACACAAAACGTAGTAGATATTGACAAGATTGTATCTTTTGAGTGGAAGGTCGTTGTCACAACACAACGAACAGAACTTCGGCGGTGTGTTTGGAGATCGTAATACGATCAAAATGGGACAAATAACTAAATTATCGCAAATGCTAAAACAACGCCACCGTATGCATATTAGTTTTGCGCGAGTTTATCTCAGTAATTCTGACAAACCGTGATTTTCGTATGTAAACCATTGCCAAATGTATTGTCGTATCAAACCGCGGCACATCTCCCTAATGCCACCTTATTTCTAGTTCCGTTTTGCACGTAGAGATAAGAGCAAAACGAGAGAGAGAGAGAGAGAGAGAGAGAGATGCGCGAAATTAAGGGGAAAACTTCGCTCCATCGTAATGCCGGCAATGTCCCCGTGCGCCGTGACATGCAAATACAAATAGCAATAGTGCATGCATAATGCACGAGAGAAAACCTAAAATTGTATTTCCGCAAAACACGCAAACGTGTTCGACGCTCCAATTTTAGTTAGCAACTCAATTTATATATCAGCAAAATGGAGTTTCTGATTTCCATCTTATATCTCTGTTTTCTCAAGACAAAGAAGACGTTTTGATCGTCGAAAAATTTTAATGCCCCCGCTAAGAAACAGCCTGTTTTTTTTTTTAATTAATTTTATGTACATATTTCCATTTAAACGCACATATCTGTACAAATAGAAAATATTTAATTATTTTAGTTTACGGCGAGAAATAAGTCATCGCGAGCAATTTCGTCGAATCGCAGAAACTTGAGGGTTTGCTTGAAGGTTTATCCTTAATTTTCTTGCAGGAAGATTTCTCTCTCTCTCTTCGTCAGGAATGTTTAACATTCCTTCAATATTGTCACAGTCCCGGAATAATTGTAACGCCGCTTCACAAAATTCCGCTGAATTTCTTTCCCAGACGGACCCAGAAGTAAAGCAAAAAAAAAAAAAAGGAAAGAAAAGAAAAATGCGAAGATAAACATAAATCTTATTATCGTTGTTCCGGAATTAAATCTCTCGCGAGAGAGACGCCAAGTTTTAATTTCGATTCTCTCCCGCGAGATTCTCTCTCACGGAAGAGTATTCGCGGCACGGGAGAGACATCGGGGGCAAAGCGGTTGATATAAAAATATAGCGAATGCTAGGATCACGTTCTTTTCGAACGAAGGCTCTCTCTCTCTCTCGTTGTAATTCCTAACAAAACGCGCGCTGTAATGGATGAAACTTCGGAGAAGAACTCTTTCCCGACCTCTTTATAAAACCGCTCCAAACGTTGCGGCGTGAAATCGCGTGGGCGCCGCATACTGCCGGTCGGGAATAAATCTTGCCCGGGCTAATAGGCTTATGTCACGGTTTAAACTTGTGCTTTGGATTGTTCAGCGAGCATGGAAGGAGCACGGCGCGCGGTTATGGCAATTTCATTCGTGAAAGAGAGAAATTAACGAATTATATACTGATTCCGTCCGACGGACAAATCCAATTTTTATTCAATTTTCATCCATTTCTCACTCACGCAAATTGAAAAGAATCATTGCGATGGTAATTAGTCTTTATTTTTACTTGTTTAATTTTTTTACACCTTTGCAAAAATAATAAAAATTTATCTAACAATAGAAGAAAATAGAGGGATTCTGCCAAATCCATGAACAAATTTTTAGTTGTTTCGCAGCGACTTATTTAAAGGCGCGCCCGTAATAAGCCATGAGGCGCTGGAGCAATTTTACTTTGTTCGGCGGAAGAGAGAAACTCCTTCAAACGCGCGCGCGCACCTCCTCGTCCGCGCGCGTTCTTTCTCATAACATTCCGAGAGTTCTGTTTATAATCTTATCAGCGGAATCAGGTACGATCTTCACAACAACAAGGGAAGACAGGGTTTTTTAAATGAGCCAAAGAGCCATATTGCCACAAAACCTCTCTCGCAGCATAAAGCCCCTTTGCTTTGTGCGCCGCGGAGTGTTCATTACGTCTGTGATTTCTATGAAGCGGCACACAGCGCGCGCTTTATTCGCGCTGCAAATTCTCAACAAACGCGATCGCCATCGAGGCGAAGAATTTCCAGGCGAAGTATTCTTCACCTGTCACTATGCGTTAACATGGAAAGTTCTTTAAGTCGGAATAAAAGTGTGCAGAACACTTAATTAAATTCGGTGACACGCACACATTAAAAAGTTTAGACAATAATTTATAGGAACAAGGTAATGACGCTAAAAAAATTTATTAACATCTTCATGTTAAATTGGTTCTTCATCAAATGTATCTTTTTTGTAGTTGCTTGTATATACTACATTAGTTCAGATATAAATTTTATATGAAATAAAACATTAGATGTGTGTGTGTGTGTGTGTGTGTGTGTGTGTGTGTGTGTGTGAAAAGTAGTACCTACACAATATCATTCTTTAGAATTCTCGTAATTGAGGTAATCGGCCTGACCCGCTGACCCCGTTCTCTTCTACACCTAATTTTTGCGCAAAACAAATGCTAGAATAATTACATCGTGTTTATCGCTTATCTTCAATGTTTAATTTCATTTTCTCACGCGTAATTTTCGATGGAGTTGCGAAAACTTTTTCTAAATAAAAAGAGATTTTTTTTATATTTACAAAAACTGTAAGAAGGCTGAACACACACACGTACGCAAGAAGAATGATTAATGATAAATAATTTCTTGACGTATATTGAATTAAACAACGGGAGAGCAAAGAGAACTGATGATTGATCGGCTTTTGAGATGGAACTGTTGGTTTAATTTGGTTAAATGCAGCTATTACGGCAGAGGCGTATACGTGCGTCGCGTTTATTGCGGCTACTGATACGAGCAATTGAAAGGCACCTGTTTCCGTTGTCGAAAAAAAATATACGGTAATTGCTAGGGATACGAATTTTAATCGAGCATCGCTATTCGGTCTCGCGTACAAATGCAGACACTGTTTGGTCAACAACGGAAACAACGTGACTGTTACGCCGAACACGTTGCCTGATTCGGCCGGTAGGAAATTAGATGACCCCAGTGTGTCCCTGAATGTTTGATAAAATGTCACCGGCAGTTTTGTTCGAAAAACGCGAAATTGGCATTGCATTAAACTTCGCATTGTTATTTAATGAGAACGAATTGACGTTATCAAAATGCATTAAACGCACGAAATCAGAATTTTAAATCGCAGTAATTGGATGAATCTCTCTCTCTTTTTTTCTCCGCAACACTTTAGTCTTTCCCCTAAACATTCGAATTTTTTAATCCCAACTTGTGGTAACTCGCACAATTTGATTTGTCGTTTAATTCTCGAAAAATACAGGCAAAATAAAAATCTGTACTCGTTTATTTTACGCGCGAATTTAAACACTCGCAAATATTTTAACACGTTCGTATGATATCTCACGATCGATTCGCGAACGTTCGGCAAAAATTTCAGAAACTTAAAGTCCGGAATGAAACCGACGACGGACGCGGAGAGACGCGCGGAGTGCGAACGGGGTGCGGTGAAAATTTTATCGGGATATAACGAAAATGCATTTGCGTCGTGGATAAAAAAACGCGCGCGGGAGAGAAACGTGATGCGGATCGAATGCAACCTGCATTGGGGAGGTCATCGACGCGTTCTCGCCGCGCTTATAAAATGAGGCAGTCACAGTTTGCGGGGATGGGCGAATACAGTCCGAATCGACAAGCCGTCAGTTAATGTCGGTATCAATTTTAAAGCAAACCAAACCGGTTGTAGGGCAACGTCGCCCGCAAAAAAAGCCAACCTGATTGACAGCGGTGTGTGTTTGCTCTGTGATGTCCGCGACGATTTTAATCAACCAATCAGCGGGTCAAGAACCCGTGGATTAAAAGCTCCACGATTGTTAAAAGCGTCGATTTGCCCCGAATCTCGCGAGGCTTGACACATAGGATTGGAATAATATTAGTTTTCCGCAATATATCGATGTGTGTGGAAACTGTATTCGCGCGGTGACAGATTGCTACTAGGTATTAGTATTTATACGTCGAATATTGACTCCAATTAGCAATTTTGAAATAATTTACGTTATTAATTACGTTTAAAGCTATAATTGATATATATATATATATATATATATATTTTACGGCTATTTATAATCAACGCTGCTATCATTAAAGGAATATCGACAGAAAGCTGCTTTCGTTTAAATCTGCTTTGTCGTGTATTTTGAAAAAATTAATCATGAAAAGTTGAACGCCCTTTAAAATACTCTCAACCGTCTGACGCCGTCGTGTTTCGATTTTTAAATTCTGAAAAAAATATATCTCATGCGCCGGTGCAAATTGCGCACCGAGACACCGGGAGAATCGCGGTTGATCACACAAACGCGACGAAAGTCGCGGAAATGTGCAATTGAAGTTTTGCCATGCGCGCGCGCGCGCGCACACACACTCCGACATCTCTGACGTGTCTCTTTCGCAAAAATCGTCTTTCTTAAAAGAGAGACTCTCCGTTTTCTCCGCGGTAACGAAGCGATTGTTCTCGAACGAGGGCGGAATATGGCCGCTCCGGCATAAGCGCGCGATCGTAGCGGCGGAACGTAGACGCACGAGTGGTAATGGCACGTGAGGAAGAATTATATACCTCCGTGGCGATGAAAATTGATATGCCTTACGCGTCGTTTAACAAACACTTATAGCACGTGCACGTCGAAAGGATAATTTAAGACCGCGGACGGTTTGCGGAGAAGTATCCTTATTAGAGAAGGAAGGGCGATTTTCGCTCTTTTATTAAAGGCCGCGATATTTCCTGCCAGCACGCGCGCCAGTACCCTCGTGATCCTCCTCGGGGGATTAGAGAGAGACCTTTAATCTTTTCAGCTTCTGCTGCGCGACCAGTTTAGCGAATGATGAAACCTACCTACCTCGCGCCGCCGCGCGTGCTATTCCCCGCAAAAGTTTAATCTTTCGCTTTTTATTACGACGTACATATATATACGCGCGAATTTCGATCCGATTAAACAAATCTGTTAAACGTCGTATGTCTCCTCGTTCTTTTTCCCCGCGAATAAAACTTGCAACATTTTTATGAGAAGGTGAGAAATCAAGACTTTTTTATTTTTATTTTTTTATTTTTTTTATTTTTTTTATTTTACTGTAGGATATACCTGTGTCGTAAATTCTTTCGCGGAAACTGGACGCGATGAAGGTCGCGCGTTAGAAACTGAAATTCTTGCTACGTATAATTTCTAAGTGGAGGTACTTTTCCCTCACTCACTCTGTTTTTTAGCGAGGATAAATGAGAATATTTTAAAAACCGATAGAGTCACGATTCCCGAGAACGTTTAGTAGGTGTGAGAACGCGGTCGTAAAAATTTTTTACCGACCAAAGGGAAAACGGTTACCGCTCGAGAAGCGCAAAGTTTTTTCCCGCGAGACTTCGAACGTGCGATTACGCGATAAAGTTTTCACAGTGAACATAAGTTCGAAACGAGCTGCGAACGGCCTAACACAACGCGCGTCTTGAGGAACAGACGGTTTTTAGGACCCAATGTGTGCTTTTTCTTTCTCTCTCTCTCTCTTTCTCTCTCTCTTCTTGTGTCAGCGATTAGCGGTGATCGTGAAGAGATCCATTGAGCCAATTAAGAGGCCGCGAGAGAGCACATGTTAACGAGCTGCGTAATGCTTTCTGAGAAAGTGACGCGGCCGTCTGGACGAACCCACCACGGCGGAATGTTTCGTCGTGACGAACAAAGAGCACGGGGGGAGGGGGGAGGGGGAGACAAAACAAAGAAGAGAAGAATCGATGACGACGGACGGTTTGAACCGGGGGACGCAGCCACACGCGTCGGTTAATCGTGTTCTGCGTTGAACGGGGTTAATGAGGGGTTATACGAGAGCGCAAAAACCGGCACGAATCGACCGCCGCGACGAACGGGGAACACGCGGGAAGAGATAATCCCTCCCGCCCGTCAAAGAGAAACTTTCGATCGATCTTTCTTCTTCTTTCCGTTTCCCGAGAGACGGCAATTCGTTGTGTAAACTCTCGGAAGCTTGGGAGTATCACCGTGCCGTGGATGATATTCCCTCGCGACGTTTTCCTCTTCTCCTCGGCGAGAAACGCCGAGTCTGAGTCTGCGTTTGACATTTTAATTGCTCGGAAAATTAATTAGGCGGTTTCTATTTATTATTTAGGCCGTTCATGATTCGGACGGCTATTAATTAGGCAGCTCACGCGCGAGAGATTGCTTTATAATTTATTGCGCAAAAGTTTATTTTTAATGTTATCTATCAACTTCTTTTTTTTTCTTGTTACAAACTCGAAGCAATTGTTGTCAGCAAGCGAAGTGGGAGAACAAAAGATAGGGGAGTGTGTCAAAGATGAGATGTTACAACAAGCTGTTCAAAACTCGATTTTTATGTAATTTTATGACTGAAACAATTATTCTAAGTATATATAATATATAATTGTTTATTACAATTGTTTTGTATAATTTTTGTCTGTGATTGTTTTTTGCAGTACGCATTTGTTGTCGCTCGTTATTATACAAATTACTCTCTCACCTCGTTGGGACATTCTCTTCAGATTTAGTGCAGCTGTTATCTCTATAATATTTAGAAGCAAAGTAGCCGTTCGAGTCATTATCTGACTCTAATTAGCTGCAACGCGCTAGTGCGGCGCGCGTCGCATGCAACATGCAGCTAGCCCGTAATTGCCTCCAGAAAAAAAAAAAAAAGGTCTGGTTTTCGTTCGACAATGTCGCCAATTATCGCGGGCCGTTCCGAGCGACGAAATATAAGATCGCTCTGGGTACAACTTCATATAATACACACTCGCGAGAGAAAACGTGGAGCTCGTTAAACAATTGCTCAAAATGCGCCGCGACGAATCTCTCGGCGAAAAACATATTTTTCATTTCTTGAAACGCGCGCTTAGCTTCGTTCTCGATTAATTAAAATCCCTCTCGGAAATTTTGCTCGCGACGACTCGAATCGCTATCCGAAGGTGTGAAGAAGCTCTTGTGTGTGTGTGTGTTTTTTTTATCGTGTTTGTATTTTTAAAATTGTTTAACGCGTCGCAAACTTTTAAAAGCCAAAGGACAAACGCAAAGTCAAACTATCTTCGACAAACTTTCGTAAGACGGATTAGCTCCAAATCCATCACAAGGTATTTTCACAGAAGTTTGATGTAATCTAAACCTCTCGCGGGACACCCCGCGGATTGTTTTACATTCTTCACGCCGAAGATGAATACGAGCGGCTTTGAGCGGCAAGAAAAATAACCGGGATTAACTCGATACTGTTTTTTTTCACGGTCGGACGAGCGAGGCGTTTGAAAAATTTCCGGATGATCGCGACTCTCTATAACTAAGCGGGCGGGTAATACCAGCATAGAGAGAATAGGCTCTACTGAAATATCATAACGAGAGAAGACCCCTACCGTCTCTTCTCGATGGAGAGAGAGAGAGACCATTAGTTTCTACGGAGAAACTCCGCGCGGCACGTCTTACGATCACTTGGAATAGTTTGCCGTTACGTCTTGGAGATGAACTTGGAGATCAAGTCTCTCTCTCTCTCTCTCTCTCTCTCTCTCTGACAATCGACGACAACGCGCAAAGGATATAGACAGGATGTTCCGAATTCTACAGTCCTTTCATTTGGTAAGCAAGCTAAATCCTTCGAAGCAAGATAATGTTGTGATAATTCCACAGAGCGTGAAATTCTGGGATCTCTGAGCTGTGTCTCACAGTTTGCTCCAAACTGGATTGAAGATTAGAAGTTTATTTACTTCAGGGGAGGAGGGAACGTTTCTTACGTATACCTGGAGTCTTTATAATTTTTGTGACCAAAATTAGCTTATAAATTGATAAAAACAATTTCGCACATGTGTGTGAAAATTTATAGATTTAATATTGTATGATATAAAGATATTTCTCTCTCTCTCTCTCTCTCTTTTCTCTGTCACAGCTTATCGGTACGCCCTGCTTTCGCACGCGATCGATGACGCCTTGTGTGTTAACACCTAGCGATCGATCGAGAATGCGAAGCTCCTTTCCGGTAATCTGCAGTTGCAGAGCGCGGCACGCGGCCGATTTTCAACCGTCGACGGATTTTACCGCGCGCGCAACGAAAGCCGAATCCCGATAACGTCGGGATAAGGGAAACTTGGACGGTGATAAAATGGGGGGACCCATGGAAGAAAATGGCGAAATGCGGGTATATGAGATCTCGTACGTAAGAGTGTGTTACCGTGAAAGAAATTCGCTCCGCGTTTCCTGCACTCATGCATTGAATTTCGCTTACGTACTTTCGAAATATTCTGCTGACACAGTTTTTTGAGAAAATCCGTGAAGACGCACACCGCTTTCGTATATATATATATTATCAAGTATTTTGCCACCCGTTATTCAAAATTGTTAAACACAATAATAAATCGTTTGTAATTTATTTTAAATAAAAAACTAACGTTACAGAGCAGCGTGTACATTGAAACGTTCATTGAAGTTTCGCGATTCTTAAATGATAAATTTCCCGAACGAAGTTTGCTCTCTCTGCTCTGTGTGCTTTGCTATTTTGTTGCTTTTGTGTGTAATGCAAGTAGCATTACGGAAATCACACTAAAGAAAGAGCGCTTGCTGTTTCAGTATCCAATTTAATGCTCATTGTTCAGTTTGTCAGATTGGAAACGTTGTGTGTGTTGTCTGGTAAGAGTTGAAAGGCCTGATGAAACTAAGCTCAAGTCGCGTACGCGCGTGACGACATAAAATATATACTATTCGTGAGAGAGTTTCCGTTTTCGGTTTCCTCTTCGGTATCTCGTGTGTATCCTATTTACGTGTTAGTGCCCTTTCGCCCTTCTCCCAACTCGGAGGGTTACATCTCTCGTGTAACTTCTTCCTGCGCCACGCAAGTCAAACTTTACGCCGATTTATGTGCGGCGCGAGTAGCCATGCGTCTCTTTCTCGCTGTCAACCGCACGACCATTATGAACTCCAGCGTTTAACGTAATTTTGCATAATCAAATTTAATTGCGACTACGCGCTTGAGACACGTAATAAACTCCCGCTTAATTCTCTTTGGAACCGCGTTTTTCTTTGTCGCGTATAACGATGGTAAAAAAAAAGGAAAAAACACACATCACATTCACGTTTTTATAATTACGAAGATATTATTTCTTTTTTTTTGCTCTTTTTTTTTGTCGCACTTTGTCTGTTTAAAATTCAGTAACATATTTTTTTTTTTTTTTTGTATTGATCAATTTTTTGTCAACAAAACGTGTTGACATTTGTAGTTATGGGAAAAACAATCGGTCTGTTATTGATTTAATTTTTCCCGTCTCTTGATGTGCGTGTCGTTAAACTGCAAACTCGCGAGCGCGTCAGAAAGACGCGATAATCAGAGTCTACTGTTTCGCGGAGCGGCTAACCGAAATCGAAACTTGTAGTTTACTCTGCACATACTTTTCCGACTCGACGGCGAACGTGAGCGTCGCATGCGAGTAACCAATATCGCGGAGAGTTTTCCCAACGGTACGCCGTTGGCATTCGGTTAACTAGATTTTCCACTTTCCAGTTGGACGGGCTTCTCTTTTGGCATTTTTTTTTATTTCCTTCGGTAATTACAACTTCCGGTCCCGAGACGGATGGTAAAACGGGAGAGAGACGCCGAGAGACGCGTTCACGAGAAGAAGACATCGGAAATCGAAAAGTCTCCTTCTGCCCTGCGGTCAAGAAGGCCTCACTTTCTCCTGTAATCGACTATCGACTAGGAGTCTGAAAGAGAGAGAGAGAGAGAGAGAGAGAGAGAGAGACAGATAGCGGCGTCCATGACAACGACGACGTCGGGGCGGAAGATGCCCACCCTCTCTCCCGACGCGGCGTCTGATCTTCGCACATCGATTCTCGCGGGCAAAGGCCGCCGGCGCAGTTTAGCTCGTAAAATATTTCGGCTGCCGCCTGTAGAAAGACGCCATATCTCTCTCTCTCTCCGTCTCTCTCAGTCTGTCTCTCTTCTTCCTTCCTTCCTCCTTTCATTCCGTAGATACCTACGCGTCGCTCGCTTTTTATCTATCTTTTTCCTCACTTCCTTGTCCAACTCTTTCTCCCGCTCCCACGCTATAATCTATCCATCTTTCTTTCTCTCGTCTCGTTTCCCCGTCGCTAATATCCCTTAGTTTATCCTCGTCGCACCCTCCGCCCCTTCGCTTCCCCGTTCTCTTTAAGCGTCTTTGACTCTCCGCCTTCGTCCCTTTTTCCCCTCTCTCGCTTCGTTCCCTCTCGTTCTCTCTCTCGAGAGCCCCGCAAAGAGGGGTCGGGACTTGGCGATCTATCCGTCTCTCCTTCCGACGCGGCTGCTGCGCTCTGGGCGCCTGATGTAAGGGGGAGCCGACTAGAACAGGGGTTCGTGGAAATCCCGCAGCGACACGGGGAGTCGACCGAGACGATGACGACGACAACGACAAACTCTCAGCGGGAAAGGCACTCCGGAGCATAGCAGACACGACCAAGTCGTGAGCGGGGAGGGTCTGAAAGGGCCGACGGGAGGAAGACGAAAGAGGAAGTCCGAGAGGACCGGAGGGAGAATTGCGTCGCGCGAGAGGGAGCCAAAGTGGAGAAGAGCCGACAAACGACGAGACAAACGCGATCCGGTCGAAGAAACACGCGTGCAACGGGCACGGGGAAAATTTTGTTAAGAGGAACGGAGACTGAGAGAGAGAGAGACAAGCTTGTGGATAAACTGAGATTGTTGGCGAACTAAAAAATACAGAAAAAAAAAAAGAGAGAAAAGAAGTCACGTCAAAGAAGATACGAAACGAGATAAATTTATTTCTGAAATTAAATTTTTTATCGGACGACATCAAAACTTACATGAGCTTTACTATGAGTTTTAATTTGGCGCTGCGAATACTTCCGCCGTGTCATTTCCGGGGAGAGACAGGAGTATGAATAAGAGACGAGATCTGTGTTGAAACGGACAGGAAAGAAAGAGAGATGATGGAAAAAAGAAACAGACAAAAAAGACGCAATTTGTTTTAATCCGCATTTGAATCTCCCGAGAGCCGTCAAATGTTACAAATGCTGGTGTAAAGCGTAATTCAATAGTTATTAATTACAAAAAAAAAAAAACAAAAAAAGAAGCGAACAGAAAAGCAAAATAAAAGAAAAGCCGGAAAGTAGTTACAGAAATAAGTGACGCAGAATTTCTTTTGTACCGAGATTGAATTCTTCCGGAAAATAATGAAGAATTTTACAACCTGCTCTCTGAAGGTTCTTGATGCGACTGCAAAAAGATGTTTCGTTATCAGCAAAATAATAGAATACGTTGCAACGAGAAATAACGAGGAAAAATAGCTGAAATAGAAAAAAACCTTTAAAAAAGAAAAAGTGCAAAAAAAAAAAAAAAAAAAAAACGTAGCTTGAAGAAAAATAGCCGAGCGTCACACA
>NW_018020604.1:994264-996877 GCF_002006095.1 Pseudomyrmex gracilis
TGTACCGAGATTGAATTCTTCCGGAAAATAATGAAGAATTTTACAACCTGCTCTCTGAAGGTTCTTGATGCGACTGCAAAAAGATGTTTCGTTATAATCAATATAATAGAAAAAGATACCACGAGAAATAACGGGGAAAAAAAGCTAAGAAAAAAAAAAAAAAAAAAAAAAAAAAAAGTGCAAAAAAAAAAAAAAAAAAAAGACGTAGCTTGAAGAAAAATAGCCGAGCGTCACACAGAAAGAGAAATTTATTTCTTCCCGGGATTAAATCCCTCAAGAGGACGATCGAGGATTATACAAAGTAGCGCGACTTATAATTTCGCGTAACTGTGAACGAGCGCGCGATTCTGAATTAAAGCTGGATTCTCCTCCAGGTATGAATTGTTGAAACGAGTTTGATAAGCGAGGACCGGGAGAGATAAGGATAGGAGAGAGTATGGAGGTTATTTGAATTGATTGAGAGAAAAGCCAAGAGAGGAAGAGAGAGAGAGAGAGAGAGAGAGACGACGACGACGGCGGCGTTGCTGGCGGTTGTGCGAGATGGTGTTGGTGCCGCCGCGATATGGTATGTAACGGTGGTAGTAATACCTCGGTGTGGAGGTAGCGGCGATGGTGATGGCGTAGCGGCGCTAGGGTAGGGAGGGGCGAGGGTTGTCAATCGATAGCGGTTGCATGCGTCTGAAACCACCCTCGTTGCCGCTCCGTCGCGTCGCGTTCTCTCGCCCGTCGTGCTATATCATTGCTAGAGGCAGTTAATCTGCGAAGTTCTCCTCTCTCGTTCGTCGTTTCCTCGCTCGGCGTGGAACGTACGTAGTTACCGTCACGATAGCGTTTAAAACTTTTGGGATTCAGTCGCGTACTTTTCGCGAAGCGCGCGGCCATTTAAAGCCTTTGTGAGCGCGGGATTCTCCCTCCGTCTGCAATCACAGTTAACACGCTCTCGCTAGGAGGCGGGTTGTTTCGTCGCGGAATATTTTGCCACTGATAAAACGACGACGCTCTCCTTCAACGCGCGCTCTCTTCAACGACCGACACAATGATAATGTCTTTATATGTCGCGCGACACACACACACACACAGACTCGATGGCATTTCCGCAAAGCGGGTCAGGTCAAGACTATATCACGGTTAAATGTTTGAGGTAAGCGACGTTTAACACAGTTGTCTCTTTGACGATGATGCAATAACGGGTGTCTTACTTCTTGTACGTGCGAATTTTACCCTAAAGTTCAGATATATAACGAAAATAACAATCGCTTAGTTTAATCTGTCAATCTTCCTCGTTCGTTTGTTAAATATTACTTATATATTTTCAATTTTTTTTTTGAAGAAATAAACATATAAATATTGTTTATGTCTTTAAAACAAAGTGGCGCGAAAAATGTCTCACTTTTTTTAATGCTTGAATTTTTAACGCTTGTGCGAACCAGTTTTTATTTATAAAATTCTGTACTTCTCTCAAAACGTATTACATACATATTCAATTTCGAAGAAATTAAAGAGATTTAGGTACCGGCAACTCTTTCCTGTATAAATTTGGAAAGTTTGGACAAAGATAAATGAAACGAAACATTGTCTTCACATCTGTGTAAGGCGCTTTTGAATAATGTATCCATCCTTGAGACGAGACTAAGTCTGTATTTATCTATTAATAGCGAAATCACGAGTTCGGTCATTTAAAATACATCTTTCCGGCGCGACATCCGGAGAGTCTCCCGCGCACGTCTCTCTCTCTCTCTCACGAAATGTGCGATATACCACCACACACAGAGTGGCGCGTCTGTGAAACCACGTATTGAAAAGCAGCTCGCGTAAAACTAATCCAAGAATCTTGTTTTCATAGGACTGTTTTTTACTGTTTGTTTTTTTTTTTCGTGTTGGCAATACGAAAGCTCCCGTTTATTTCTGCGTTCCAAAAACGCGGTAAAAAAACGTGTCGTTAAAAACTCGTGTAAGAAGATTTCAACATACACACACGCACGCAATATTCTTAATATCGGATTCTGTTCTACGTTTGATATAGTTTTCGTTGTGAAACTGTATAGTTCGCGGCCAGTTGGCGGTTTCAAACGCGAGCGAATTACAGCGGTTTTAGCTCGTGCGTGTAATATAACGAAGTTTGTGATGAACAACACACTGGGATCACGACATCTGGTAATTAGGAGGAGCTGCACGGGAAAAACGGCGGGTATAGTAGTGTCAGGGCACTGGCTTAGCAAATACGATATTACTCAGTGTTAAATTTCGTCGTTAATCATAATAATCGCCGAGTTGATAACGACTTAATGCGAGATAGGCAATGAAATGTTTCTACCTGCGTCTCATTAATGTATTATGTACGTGTGCATATAATGGCAAAATAATTATTCCTTATTTCTCATTTAGTTCTTAATAATGCGGCAGAAATTTTTGAAGATTTAAAATCCAATACGCATTTTTACTTAAATATCAAAATTACTTTCTTTTGACAACAACATTCCGGACGCGCAATATCCACATCAAAGACCAGAAGAGCAAGAAATTAATTATTTTCATATGTCAAAAATGCGGAAAATATTCCCTACCCCCTAATTAATAATGAAGGTAACTATTCAAACATATATATATATATAT
>NW_018020604.1:996898-1002022 GCF_002006095.1 Pseudomyrmex gracilis
ATATGTATATATTAAAAACATATTCAAAATACATGTATTGAAGAATATATATATTTATAAATATATATTTCTCGTTTCTCGTTTCAATTCCATAAATTATGGAAACTATTTCGCGCAACATTAATAAACTCGAAATACGATCAACATATTACACATTGACTCGCGAAATTATATGCAGCCTCGAGGGTGGTTAATGTACACACATGTAGCGCGTGTTATATATATACACATCTCATTGTAGCGCTGCAAAACGGTGTCGCAGTGGCTGTCGCGTGCTCGTACAATGTTGATGGAAGGATGTCCGTGATGGGTTAGCAACCTGCCTGCCACCGCGCCGTTCGACCCGGGAGCATCCTCCTCTAAATCAATGAACACGCTGGGATCCAGCAGATGTTTCGGCAAAGCTGTGTCATTAGAGACCGAAGAATATATCAAGAGCGAGATGTATATACAAAGTCGGCAAAGACACGAAGATTACAGGCGCGCGTTTCGCTTTGATATTGCGATCGATTTTGCTTTGATGTCCGCGCGTCGCCATTTTTTTTTCCCACAGTCCTTTCGCTCGCGCGCGCTATCGCAATTTATCGCTCACCTGTATCCATTTCGTCTCTATACCGCGACTCTAATCTATTTTAATTGATTTCTAGCCACATAGGCGCGTTAGATACTTTGACGATTTTCTCACAATTTTCTGGAAAAAAATAAAGAGAAAGAAAGTCATTATCCTCGAGTATCTTTGGCGTGAATACGTCTACTCTTTACGCGCGTTTTTCAACGTCCGAGTGCGATCTTGAGAATAGTTTGAGCTTCTGTGTGTGTGTGTGCTCACGGCGTTCAAATATTTTACATAAAAATTTTCAATCTGAAAGAAAATCGTCACCGCCTCACGGTTCGGCCAGAATGTCGCTAGCGATTTTCTGGCGAGGGAATATTTTCCATTCGATGGAATAAATATGCCGGAATTTCAAAGCGAGCGCTTGTATTTGAATATACGAAATTCAAACGGCGCGAAAAAGATATATATTTCGCGTAACGGAATAAATGACCCTCGGACCGGAATTGTGCGCCGAAACGTTGTTCGCGCTTCGCCTTGAGCGCGTCGCGAATTTTGCAATCGCGTTAAATATCGTCGCGCGCGAAAAATATTAATGCACAATTTTAAATATGACCGGTTTTTTTTATTTATTTATATTTCAATCCACCTCGCGACGGTTTTATTGTGCGGCATTTTATTACGCGCGCGCGCGCGCGCGAGTTGTCGAAGAGACGGCGAAAATGTAATATTTAACGTGCAAATATAGCTTTTCCCATAAAAAAAAGTCAAATTTTTGCGACCCTGTTGAATATGTATAAACATCAGACCTAATTTTTCTCCCATTTACAAAACCGAATCAGATTTTGTTAAAATAAATGTCACGAGAGAGAGAGGAAGAGAGAGGAATTGACTTCGAGAAACTAAGCGGATTTTTTATTATCTACAAAATGTTTCAAAAGAGGTCTGACTCTGTTTTACGACTTGAATTTTTTTTTAAATAAAAAAAATTCTACGAGATAGACCGTCTGTTATATGTCATCAACATTGAAAGCCTTGATGAACAAATTTAATTTCTTACGTAAGTACTCAAACTCTCTTATTATCAATATTCTCTGTAATACACTTTCTGCGATACAAACATTATCGCTACGTAAAAATAACCAGCAGCCTTTGAACTTTTAAACAAAGTTACATTTCGCAACATTTATGCAACTTTTTCTCTAATGAACGCCAAGCCTCGACGCAGGACACACACGCATAACTTGCCACAATGCAAGCGGATGCTGTTGCTACTGCGGCTTTTGCGTAACAAGAAGAAATAGACGAAACCAACGGGGCGTGTCGTTGCAAAACACGGCGCATCCACTTTGCTCGCCAAAGTTCTTATCCTTGAGCAATATTGCGAGAACATTAAGGCTAAAGTGGATCATGCACCGAGTATCCGCGGTGACCCACTTGTGCGCGCTTTGGTTTTGAAAATTTTTTGTATTTTACACACACACCCACCCACACACACACACACACATATACATCGGGGAAAGTTGCGCGCGAGAGCCGGGATAAGCCGTCGCTCGACGTGTGCTTGAAAAGCGTATACGTAACAGGATTTACGCGGGATACAGAATCCGCGTGAGAGACACAAAAAGAGTGATGTTCTGTAATTCTCCCGGACACGTACGGTAAAGATAAAGCCGTGGAGACACTTGCGCTTTGCTCTTTAAGAATATATTTATGTACGTATTAAACACATTAAAAATTTTCGCGCGAATTTATCTTTTGAGATATATCATACCGCAAACAGACATATATTATTACAGATATTATATCAGAGAGCACATACTTTTTGCGATTTAAGCAAATAAACACGTAACAATATTAATTGCAAATTTCGAAGCGTGCATTTGCACACAAAGAGCTCTCGAACTCTCTATTCCGAAAAGAGGAAGTAAATAAGATGCAAATATGCAAACTCTCTCTCCCACTGTCCCTCTCTCTCTCTCTATCTCTCTTCTTCTCTAATCTCTCTCTGCAAACACTCTCTTTCAGCTTTCTTATTTAGAATGTTGTTTATCTCGTCGTTTAAATGCAACGATCGAATATTGTGCGCGCGCCCGACGATTTATGTGTGTATAAGTATAGAATATTCTCCAATATTCAGAACACGTTTAAGAGAAACTTTTTTTTTTTTTTTCGCAACATCTTGCATAGCAGCGTCACGCGTGGCATTGTGAGCCCCGACGAGGGGACCGATGACAATTGAGAAGTACGTCGCAACTACCAACCATTAAAACTGCCGTGTGTGTATGCACCTTCTGTCTTTGCATTCACGCGTCAGTGTCTCTCCCAAAATGAATGGCCGAACGGTCGTCGCTCGCGACGACAGACGTCGCGTCAGAAAACCGCGGAAGCGCCCGATCGCCAGCAGACTGTGAAACGCGCATAAAGAGCCGCCGATGGTCCGAACAAAAGGGGGGAGTTGCCTCGGGATCTTCACGCGGTGAAGTCTCGAGGAGCCTGTCGAGATCCAAGGTTGAAGCCGGCGTTTTCAGCCGCTCTCAAGAACCCGGCGCGTATAACCCCTTTGCGCTCCATCGACACCATATGGCGTGACTAACTCCATAATACTCAGCCGGATATGTAAAACGCTCGGAGCCAGCTCGGCGATTTTGTCGTGAATGTATACGCGCCACGACCGATCCGTACAAATAGGCGATTTTGGTTCGTTGAAAGAATAGGGTCGTTTTCCTGTGCTTGCTTCTCTCTTTCTCTCTCTCTCTCTCTCTCGCGAAATTCGCGGTACGTTCGCGAGCGTTTGCCGGCACGTCGACAAGATCGATAACGCGCCGCCGCCGCCGCCGACGCAATACCGCCCGGCTTTGTAGCGCATTAAATTTTCATCTGTACTTTTTCGATTAATTTGCCGAAACGATTTTCGCTCGATAGAAAAAAAAAAAAAAATGTATCGGCAGATTTTCGTTGCCCCGGCGCGGTCGTAATTAAAAGGGCATTTCTTTCGAAAATTAAAAAAAAAGTTTTAATGGAATGAAAAGCGTATCTATAGCAGAGCGATCATTATGATGGTTTGATGTATTCGAGAACTTATGGTTCTTTTAGAACTTATGATGCTTCAAAATCTAATTAAAACGCGAAAAGTGATTCGTGCGTTACATGTTGGGCGAGTGCAAAAGTTTTGATAGATTTTGCAATAGAAAATTGAAATAATTTCTATTAAAACCGATTTATTTATTCTATCAAGTACACAACGGAAGATAACAATGAAGATTACTTCATAGAACAAATATAAATTGTTTTTAATAAAATTTATTGATCATCAAAACTTTTGCATTCACTCAATATTATACAAAATTAAAAACTATTGATTTAAAAGGGTTTGAATGTTTTTAAATCTCGTTAATTTTATACTAAAAGATATTCGTTCTATAATAAATTGTAAAATAGAAACCGCATCTTATCGTTTTCTATTTTTAACTCGAATTTTGAAACACAGTTAATTATCTAACAAGAAAATTATATTAACTGATAAAATAGCAATTTGGCTGGATATCGTGTTTGTTATAATTTGACTAAAATACGCAACAACACTCGTGTAGTCGTTGCTCAAATTGGCTAGTAATCACCACAATTTCGTATTTCGAATAACGAGAGCGCGAATCACACTCCAGAATTTATTGTATATAACGTAAAAAAAAAAAACTGCAATATGAAGAACTTATATTATTTCCGAGAAATATTCGTTTTTATCTAACACTTCTCAGTTGAACTTCGATAACGGGAATACTTAAGTATCGCGCAGTAATAACGCGGCTCGGTCAACGTCGTTTTGGTTGAATTGGCTCGATTAAAACCGATACGGAGATTTACTGCGTTTCATCGCCGCCTTCGAACCGGATGGTCGCGAGTAAGTAACGGTGATAATGGATGGCGATAAAACAAGCGTTACGTCACCGCGACGACGGTCGTCGCGACATTATTCGCTCGCGTAAATCCGTCCGCGAGATAACACGCGGTGGTTGATATCCCCTACGATGCTTAATCAGCAGTTAAGTCTCCCTCTTCTCGACCATCAGCCTCCTCTGTTTTGTGAGGTTCTCCGCAGCTGCTCGCTGCTATAAAATCGCCCGATTGAATTATTCTAGCGCCTGGAATAATCCTCCAATGGCGCTATTTCCTATTTACAAAATTGCGCCTCGTACCGTAACTGTCGACCTTCCCGGTACTACGAGACCCCCTCATTGTGCTCCCACCCTTCTCTCGACACCCCTGTCCATTGTGTCAGCGACCCACGAGAACCGGCGCTGTGAGAGGGTGGCGGTGCACGAGAAAGTGGCGAGAGATTTCCCTCGACAGTCCTACCCCTGAGCCAATGGTTATTGGCCTATTGCGGACGCACTTCTAATTAGTATGAATGCGTGGCCCCCATTGCGGCCTTTCGATACGTAGCTTTACATCCCGCGGTGCCTGGGCCTCGATCAAGGTCGAGAGGAGAGAAGACGTCCGGAGATACGAAAGTAACGATCGATCTTACTTTGTGTGAACATATGTTTCGACCAGTAGAAATATTTAATATA
>NW_018020604.1:1002092-1020886 GCF_002006095.1 Pseudomyrmex gracilis
TATATATATATATATATATATCTGTTTCTTTCTTTTATATTAGTTTTATTTTTCTCTCTGAGAGAGAAGAACACACAAGAAAATTTGTTTTTTTCTTACACTCAATATTAATATTATGTTTAAGATAGAGTTCGAAAACCGCATTAGTGTCACTTTTTTTTTTTTATATCTACGTGGACATTTCAGAGTAAGCTGATACTTTGATGAAGTGAAACTTTGATGAAGCGAACTGAAATGTTCACTTCATCAAAAATTCATCTTCGGTAATTCTTTATAATTACACACCGCGCGTATCAGATATCAGATTAAATAATATGCATTTGTGTGCGTGTGTGTGTGATGCAAACGTGCGTTAAATTTGGATCTTAAAATATTCTGCGCCGTAAAAATGTGCAGACAAAAAAGTGTACGTTAAATCGCACGTGTGCGCTGTGAGCAGTCGGTTTTTTTCGCCGTTGCCGAAGGAGCCACTTTTCTAAACCGCGCATTTCTGTGTGCATTCATGTTTTTTTTACCGAATAACCGCAAAGATTCATAACCCTCATTAATAATCATTACGAGCGGAAAAGCCAGCGATTTATCGAGGGCGAGTGGGGAAGACACATGAGATATGGAATTGTGTATGTGTGTTATGGCTGATCGCGAGCAAACACCATAAACTTATCTCGTCGGAGTTGCACAACGTGTCAAAATTATTCGTCAGCGAAATTATTCGTCATTCGATATCTGAGAACGAAGGTTTAGTAAAAAAAAGAAAGGATAACGAAAGAAATAAAAAAAACCCAAATTGCTTTTAAATATATGTATTATTAAATATATGTATTAAATATATCTGTTTTGTATAAATATATTTTTTTTCTGTGAAAAAATTACAGTACTCGCATTTGTTTGTTTATTGAGATTCCAGAATATTTATATACCAATATAAATATTTATAATACAAATACATATATTACAGACAGTGCGATTGATTTTTTTAGAATATTTTCTCGATGTATTTGTCGAGTTCGATGAAAGAGATTGCAAATACGATTGCTCGCCGGTCGATAAGAGAGACGACAAAATCAAATTTCGATTTTTTTTTATATTTACCACGTTATACAAAGATATCACAGAAGTTACTACAATGAGACCCCATATATAAATAGTTTGAATAACGTGTCATTCGAGTAACACGACTCGAATAGAATATCGGAGAAAACTGTATATATATAAAATATAAAATTTTTGTTCGAGAGATCTGTCAATTTAAAACGCTTTAAAAACGGAACATAAAATCAGCCTTGTGCGCGCGCGTTATCTTGGCCTAAAATCAGAAATAAATTTAAACTAGCAGAAACCATTTTCTTTCTAAGTATAGTCCATGACATTTTTTATTTTTTAAGTAGCAAAGACACTAAAGAAAATTAAATAGGACAGATGTTTTCAAATAGAGATAAAAATCGCACAAAGTGCTCCACACAAGACAAAAACACGTGATTAAATTAGAGATCAAGTTAATAAGCATCGAATATTTTTAGTTTATTTGTACAAGTTAATACGCATCGAATATTTTTAGTTTATTTATACGATCGCAAAAATACACAGAGTAAACGAATAAATTAACAAATAAAATTAAACTCTTAACACACGAAAGCCGAATGTATCGTGACGCGTCGGTGTTTTCCGTGCGCGCAAGTTCTCATTTTTTTTTCTTTTTTTTTTTTTGTAAGCAATCGCGAAACTAAAAGCCGTCGCTTTACAAGAGAAAAGTTGTTCGTATGTACGTTACCACCCACAGCGTTATCTGATCGTTCAAGTTGCTCGAAAGTTTGCTCATGAAGAGAAGCGATAACCAAGCGGCGGCAACCAAGCGGCGGTGGCGACTAGTTTTGGGCGGAAGCGCATTCGCGTTCCGATCGTCGCGCAACGCGGAATTTAGGTCCCAGACGTGTGCAAATAACAATGAGCTCTAATTAGACGTTTTGGGGGTGCTAGGTATACGACTTCGCGGAAACACCCATTCGCGGTAACGGCTCTCTAAGTTCGCGCACAACGATCGGTGAGGAAAAGAAGCTTCGGAAGCTTCACCGGAGAGGTTCGAGACACGAAGCTTGGGGACGCTCGTCGTGGAAAAGACGATTTCCACGGCTCGTTAGCGACCGACGAAAGGACCGGGAGCGCATTCGGTGAAGGACTGTGTAAATTTCTCGTTCCCGATTTTCGCGGCGACATTGCCTCTCCAGGAATCGCGACGCTCGTCGACCCGACTTTGGGTCGCGCGGACAATGACAAACGTCACACAGACGCCGGCGTTGCATATTTCAAAATATCACGACGAAGTCGTCGCCTGGTACGTCCTGCTTCGTACGTCGCCGTGGCGAAGCTGCGCCAGCTATGTGCGCGAGAGAGAGGAAGTTCATTCCCCGAGGAATATGAGGCTGGATATTTCATCACGAGGGGATCCTGCGCGAGTCATACCTGCGCTGTAAAAACCCGCAGTACGCACGCACTGTTTTTTTTTTTTTGCTTTTTTTTTATTCTCTTTTATCTTGTGATATCAAATTTTAAGTCGTCTTATGGAGCAAGGAAATAATTACCGACTGCGAGCACTTTTTATGTTAACTCTGAAGAACCGAGGAACGAAACATAGCAATTTCACGTAACAAATAACAGTCTCCAGAGACGAGAAAGTTTATTAATCATATACAGTGTTTCTTTTCTGTATGTTTTATTTGAAAAAAAAAAATTGAAAAATTGAGGAAAAAAAAACAGATTTGAAAAATACGATGAATAACTTGTGTTAATTAACACAAGTTATTAATCGTACGCAAATATGATTATATATTTGCAAACATACTTAGGAAAAATAAAATCGCAATTGCGAGTCATTTGTGAGCACGTCGTGCTTAAATTTTCTTAATTAAATGTACACAGATTTAGAAATAATCTTTCTGAAACGTGTTTGATTATTTAGTATGCGTAAAATATCTGCATGCAATATCACGATATACTTGCAGAAACTATTACTATACGTTGTGATACTTAAATAACAGTGTTCGCAGTATTAAGACTTTGAACATGACAGAACACTTAATATCCCAAAGAGAATTAAACTTGAGGACGTTATGTATTGCTGTAACTCCAATTAATCCTTAATTGGACTCGTGAGGTCTCGGTCTAGCCTATGATATCACGTACGTATATAAGATCGTTTCTCCCGGACTATATATAGTTAAAGAGACCTAACGAGATCAAACGGTCGAAAGAAATGCTGGTCCGCAAAAAAAAAAAAAAAGAAAAAAAAACTCGAGTGTATTCCGATTTTTCGCGACGAGCGCGAAATTTCCGCGCGGGATTTACGACTCTATCGACGTTTTCGTGGCATATTTTTACGGTTAATCGGAAGCGGGCAATTTCTGTCCGCCGTAATTTCAGACGTTCGTTTTCCAGGAATGAAAGAATTGCGCGCCGCGCGATATCATGACGGATCGTTATGCTCGGTAATTGGCAAGCGAAATGCAGCCCAACGCGGAACCAACTCGGCAATCGTTCGGCTATACGTGAGGCGAACGTGAACTTTGATCTAAGCTGCGACTTAGAAACCTCGGTCGCACGCAAATGTTAAAGAGTCTTAGCCGCGGTGTACACGGCGAGGGAAAACAGCGTTAAGCCCCGTGCACAAAGACCGACCGCGCGAATTAACGTCACCAGTAGGGTAGACTCGGTGAGCTTTCGATATTAATGAGTTAACGGCCGCGCGATCCTCCGGAACACGGAGGACGAAAGGTTTCGTTAGGATTTGTGGGACGAAGCCATCGCGCGAGCGATCGATAAGCGGCGGGCTGCGTTAAGAATAGCTAGACTCATTATTTATTGACCGGCAGGTGCAGCACGAACCCGTAGGAGAGCACATATCCGAAAAGCGTCTTCCATACATCTCCTGATCTCTCCGCGTCTCGAGATGTTGGAAGATTTGTTAATTTTTGACGTACTTTTTTATCATAACAAGAAAGAGAGAGAGAGAAAGAAATATTGTGGCAAGCGAATTTCTTATGCAACTAGATAACGTGGTTAATAACGCGCTTCTAGCTTTGTTTTATTTTATTTTATTTTTTTTTATTATAGGCAGCACACATATTTGCTGACGTAATAACTTTTTATCGACTTTTGCGCTTGAAAATAATCTCGCGGATACGATGTAATATTTTTCATTGAGATATATTATATGCGCGCGCAGTGTTTTCGCTATTTATTTTTTCGATAAGTTTAACTCGAGATCCAGATGATATAAAATAAATGGAAAAAACACACAATTTCAAATGTTGGATTTAATATCGCATTTCCTGCGTATTGGTCCGCAAGTAATCTGTTGTATTCGTTGACGTTGGATTTGTGATTCTACATTCTCTCCGCTCTCTTCGACACTCTCTGATATATATATATATTCAACAATAGTTATTCAAACATTGTGCGCGTAGTTTAAACGGAAGGTGCGCGTTCTGAATTCCTCGCATCTGACGACGAAGACGCTCGGCGTCGCGTTCTCGTACCCACGGTCTCTTGCTTCAGCGTCACGATTTTCACGAGAGGCGAGTCTTTAGATACGAAAGAGAAGAAGAAGAAGAAGAAGAGAACGCGCTGGGTGCACATGCACCACTTGCATACATCGCGCCCAGGATCGGATTAATATTTTCGCAGGCTGTCTAACGTCTCTTACGTGCACGACGGCGTTTTGTGTTTTATGTATCGTCGCATGTGTGCCAAGAACGTTTGCCATTACGTACAAAACCAAGTTACAAATTCATCTGATGCATTATCAATTCAAAGACGGAGGAGGAATATGTACGTACAACTATTATTATTTGCTTTATTAATTGTTTTGCGACGAGAATTGTGTTAGAAATTTATACGCAAAGAAAATGAAGAGATTCGAGCATGTGAATGTTGTAGACAATTTTTATTACAAAATACATTGGGTAATATCATTGCGCGTAGTGTGTGTGTGTATGTGTGTAAACATGTAATTGTGCGTATTGTGTGCGTGAATAAGTTATTATTGTCGCTTCGCAGTCGGGGTCTCTCCCGCGCGGCGTTCTAAATTGGTCTAAGAATCTGATCAAATCTCATTGTCCTCCCAATGAACCATCCCGCCCTGCGGGAGAACACGCCGGAAACTTGGCCGGCACTTGGCGTGTGTACGGCCGGTTTGGAAAACGTTGACCCGCGAATGGTACTTCCGTCGTATTTCGGGAGTCTGGCGGGCTTCCACGCTATGCGCCCGCTTGGTCATTGGCCCCGTTTTGCAAACCGCTCGAGGGGAACGTTGCCGGCGACTTTGTTTTGATGCAACGACGACGGACGCAATTAGCCGCGCGCGTCGCGGGTACCGCGACCGCCGCGGTTACAACGTTACGTTCGGAGGCTTCATTGACAGCGTCGTCGTGCGACATTTATCTTACGTCGGAAATTTCTGTTTTTGCAGAAATTGCACGGAAAGTTCGTACGGCGCCGAAGGATCGAGGAAACGCTCGAATGTGAAACTTGGAATGTGACGGTCGGAATAGCGAAATAAATTGTTTCAATTAGCGTTACGCGAATCGTTCAAAGATGCGAAGCGAGAGTATCATAAATCACGTGCACTCGAGAAGATATCTGAGCATTAATTAGCCTTTTTACGCGCGAAAGAATATCAGAAAGAATTTTTATGCGGAAATATCAAGCGCGGTAATTGTGCGCCCGCTCGCTAGAAAGAGACGAGATAAATCTAGACCACCTGCCATAAATGCCAGCCTCGCGAGTTTGAAAGGAACGCGGATAAAAATCTCGACAATGATGATAACGCTTTATTCACAGAGCGATCTATCCATTGATAATCAAGCAATCAATTGAATTGAAAAACTTGAGATTATAAAATATAACTGTTGATCTCGCGTAATTGGGAACTCATTACACCTGCGCGTTTATCCGCGAATCTAATTGCTTCACTTAACTTTAACAAGATAAATTGCGAAACTTTATAATTCACTTAACTATACATACGCATATATATATGTATATATGTATGTATACATATATATATATATATATATATATATATATATATATATATATATAAATCCCGCTTCAAACTCGCGCGCGTTGTTATTAACGAGAAACTACGTTACAATAAGTGACCATATTGGATATTCGCATTTGGGTCAAACTTTTGATTGAAGAGCCACCATTAATTGAACAAACGGACGTCTCCGTATTGCTACACCTGCTAGTTTTACATCATATGACTGATGATACGGCGCGGCGCGCATACGAACACGCTTTGCAGTTTGTGACACTCGCTCGCGCACAGTCGTGTGCGGGCTTTAGAGTCGAGAGAATATCGATAGTTTCGCCGCGCAACTCGGTTTATTGCACGAATGAATTACGGATTAAAACGCGAAATTCCAAACACCTAAATCCCGTTTCAGATGCTCATCTTTCGGATTAACGCGCACTGGATATTCACAGGTCAAACCGCCAAAAACCCTCCCTCCGTCTCCCAAACTTTGCGATGCTTGATTTTCCACGTTCAAAAGGAAAGCGCGGCTATATAAATGAAAACATTATTGTACGATAAACAATTATGACATTTCTCGAATTTCAGAATTCACTTTTGCATTTATACGTTTTAATAAGCGAGAAAATTAACTAGGAAGAATATATATATATATATATATTTATAACATCGTTCGCGTAACTTTGTGTTTCTGAGCTTGATATCGCGAATATTTCAATTATCTCGGCACTTATCTCAAATTAATTTATTTATATTCGCAGGAGCGCGCGTATCTGGTGCGCGTCATAAATACATCACTTCTCGCGCCGTTGATTCGCGACGAAAGCAAAATACGCTCTTATTTCCCGACCGCCGTAGTGACCGCTGCGACGTCGCCGTGCGTCGCTCGATATTATCGACATTTTCGTCGGGATATATTCGGGAGTGTATTGATAAACTCGTTTTATACGAGCGACTTGTGTGCGGGAGATGAAAAACAACAACGGTCGGGTAATTCGGTCGGGAAAACGAAAGCAATTAAGCGACGCTCCGACAGAAAATGGACGCCCCATGCAAAGTCATCAAACCGGGGGGGGGACAATCATCATCGTTATCGATACTCGCGCGTCGCGGCCACGTCCGAGATGATTGTCGCTTTCTCGTTCAACGGTCAGATCCGTATTCCGGTTCGGAAACGAATGTGTGAGGGAAAGACGCGTATATAGAGAACTCCCGCTGTGTGTGATGCAACGCGTCGCGACGCCGCGAAAGCAATTAAATTGCGCACCCAGAAATACAGTTACTGCGGTCTCGACGCGCTATATCTCGAGACTATTGACCGTTCCTCCCGCCATGCCCGCCGCCGCCACTTTTCGAGACCCGTGCGAGATGCACCGCCGGGGATTTAGAGATAAATCCTATTTCGCGGAGCATTCAAAAGCGAGGAAATTATACGAATCGCTCCAATTTCGGGATTAACTCGAGAGAGTTGCGCTCGACATTGCGACTACATCGTTCATCTGCGTATTGTCATTAGACCAAACATCTCGTGCGGGGCGCGTCACTAACGTATACACGTGATATGAAAAATGTTTCCGGCTGTTTTGATAAAAACGTATTTTCAGTGGAAAAAAAAAAAGAAAAAAGACCAAAACCAGTATCAAACGCGGAAGCTTTTGAACGGTTCAATTAAAGAGACAGAAATGCGCGCTATTTTTCGATATGATCCGCGCACACCGCGAATTTTTATGTTGTTTTTTTTTTTACGTTACGAGAAATATTTTAAGCACGCTATTCATGCTATCGCGGTGCGCCAAATAAAATTTCAAAAATAGTTACGATATATATATATTTTCCGTGGCATGTCTCAGACACGCCTACGTTCTCTACTTCTATTTCTGCCTGAAGGAACCCTCTTCGTCGTAACCTCGGGGACGCGAAATGACTTCGGGTTGTTTGTTTTACCGTATCACGAGTTTATTTATAGTTTCGCACTGGTTGCGGCGCTGGGTGTATAATAAACTTCGATACTTCCTTCGAACTTACTTGAAAAAGTCTTCCACGAAAAAAATATCTTGTTGCAAGAGAGCGCGAGACATTATTTTTTTTTTTTTTATGTACACTTGATGATTGATTTAGGCTCCGAGAAACTGATCGATTACGCGTAACATCATCTTTTGAAAACAAAAATGAAGTTTTGCAATTAATGCGATTGCGATTGAAACTGCGTTGGTTGTTAGTTTAAAGTGAACTATCCATTACGAGAACGCTTGAGTGCATTTAAGATACATTGTTATTTGGTCCTGGCACGACAGTGTGGTTGAATGATGACGCACAATAATTTATAAGAAAATATAAATGGTTCAAATTGTAAAAAAAGCTCGTTTTTTTGTCTAAAAAATTTATCCGTAAATTGCATCAAGTGACTAACGCGAATGTTGCAAAGAAGGTTTAATTCTATGGTATTACACGTGACAAATTCCGAATCTGTCATGCAAGCTTTGATTAATATGCTGGATTTCTGAATAACCTCCTTGTGTGAACAAGCAGCGAGAATATGTGCAAGAGTTACGAATGTTATTATATTTATCCGACGCGTTTCGTAATGATTTAGACTCGCGCAATCGCTATCCAATTTACAAAGTTTTCTTCTTCGCGCTATCAAACTGGTTGTTAAAAATATTGAACTGTTTTTCAAGGAAACATTCATATCTTTATCGAGACCGGTCAGATAACGACCGTTGACGGTCGTGTTTTATATCAGAAATATTAATCAAGAACGAGAATGTGCGAACGTCAGATCGGGAAATTTATATCGCGAGTTGAAGGGGGCTCAAATCCTTCGCGAGAAGGTGGCCTCAGCCGCGAATTATTATCGATCTCTCCTGGCTCGCCGAATTCACGAAGCCGCGCTTCACCGGAACGTGACAGAACGATCCGTTCGTTGTCACGTGGCTTCTATTGATTCACTACGAGAGCCCGCCGGTTTTCGCGAAAGACCACACCACCAGTCGCCTCCCGCCGTGAAAAGTTTCCCTCGCGGATCGATCCGGTGTCAGTTGGAATCTGCTCGTAACCGCTGTCTGAAGTATACGGTCACGCTACTTCGCGACAACGTGCCACGTAAGGTTCGTTGACACGGCGGCATGGCCGATATAGACGGCGATGGCGCTTCCGGGGAAAAGCGAGAAGTATATTTCAAAATATACGTTTGATAAGGATTTCGCGCCGATGCGAATCAAATTACAAGATGTTAGAAAGAAACACATCTTTCTCTTTTTTTTTTTTTATTATAAAACTTCAGAAATTCCGAGATACCGACAGTCTTTGTCGGTGAAAATTTAATTGACGTAAGAATTACCAGCAACGTAACATGACAAAATTTCTCTAAAATAAAATTACATCAAGTCTTTATAAGTTAAGTATATAAGTTGTTTAACTCACACAAAAATCAATTTAACAAGAGAGATTTTGTTCGCACGCGCTGTTGTTGAAGAGATTACGTTCTTGTTTGGAAAAACATATGATATGAAAATTTATAACAGATTTTTCGTTGGAGTATTTACAAAAGGTGAGAAAAAATGATGTAAAAAAATACACTGTGACTCTGAAAAGATTCAGATAACGCAAGAAATATTGTCTGTAAATTAAATGAAGAAACAATAATTGGACTTTGCAACAGTACTCGTTTGCTGACTTGTGTCCGCACGAGATCCGCAAAATATTTATTACGAAACTGAAAACAGCTTTTTGCTCTTTGTTATCACTCAGATAAATGAGGCTTTGTTTTACTAAAAATTTAATGAATTTTATGTACGCGCATATGATAAATATGTTTGCGCACGATATATTTTTCATCGACAATTTTTCAAATACAAATGCGCGATAAAAGAATAGTTTCATTTAGCAAAAACGTGAGTTATCTATCGATAAGCGATCATTCGGTCGCACGCTCGCAATGAGAAATTGATTGCGCGACATTGCTCGCGAGAAGTAAAAAATATGAGGAGTGAAAACTATAATAAATCTTTTGAAGACACTCTGAGTTTTATTAAAAAAAAAAAAAAAACTGACGTACATAAGAAAATAGTGAACGATGATCCACGGATGGATGAACGTAATTCGCGATCGCGTAATTTTTTTTTATACAATGGCAGAATTTGACTCGTATCTCCGTGAAACAAAACAAAACAAACAAAAAGCAAATAAATATATTGGCAGCTATAATTTTCCATCACAAATGCGTGTGTTACGAATATGCCTTTATTTCTTATTCCTCTTCAAAAAAAATAATACGCGTGACACTCGACTGTTGTTAAAAATCTAACACGCGTGCGGAATATATCACATTCGGAATATTTGTTACAATGTTATAAAGATCGACTTGTGCGTTCTCGATTGTATGAATATTCCAAAGCTACGAGTAAGAGTTGTATACACTATACGTCGTCGACGACGTACACGACTGGCTTTCTCGTTGGTCAACGTCAATCGATAAGATTGAATACTTCGGGAAGAAATAACAGACGTGTGTGTGTGTACAGGTTTACTTGTTGGCTCGAAGACCCTCCTGAAATTGCAATTGATGTGATCGACGACTCCGTGTCCGCGCCTCCAACTGTGCTACATTCCACAATATATTTTCTACACGAAATAATTATTCTACTAGTATTTTTTTTTTTTTTTTTATGTTAAGGCGAACAATTATTGTGACTGCGTAAGAGCGAGGGAGAGAGCTTTGCGAAAATATCTGATCAATTCGAGAAAAAACTCGTGGAGATGCAGGATCAAAGAGAAAGCTAAGTAAAACACAGAGAGCGTAAAGTGAAGCAAAGAAGAAGGTGCTGTACATCGTGCGCGCCCTGAGATTTTGGCTGAAATGCACTCTGGATGCGGAGATTCTCAAAAGACACATTCAAATGAAACCTCGCACATCGTTGAGATTCAAAAGATCCTTCAAGATTCTTGTCACAACCACGTAGTTGCTTTGACACAGGCGCGCGTCGTTGACCACATCACTGTAGTTAGAATATCTATATATACCTAGACACGCGCGCTTATCGCATCACAGCACGATGCACAAGATCTGATAAACCCGACCAGCACGGGTTTATTTTAACGTCTACACGCGATCATCATCAGTTCCGATCCAAACTTGACATGTACAACATTCTCGATATCGAGCGGAATCTTCGGAAAGTTCAACCAAACGACGTCGCGCGAAACGACACACCGCGTGCGTTCCCGATGTTGTTTCGAATGTCCCGCACACAACTGTCCCTTGATCCAACTCTCATCGGAAACGGACTATCTGAGATCTAAAACGTTGCACCCGTTTGCAACGCAACGCGATCTGTGACATCCATGACAGTCGTGTAACGCAGCATGCAACGCCACATTTTCGAAAGAAACTAGGTGCGATGTGTGTGTGCGTGTGTGAAAAGATGATGCAAAATCCTTCACCCGTCTTCGGAAGTACACAGGATCAAGGACAAGGATCGTGCTTTACGGGATTGCGACAGACAGCGAGGATGGAGGGATAGAGCACGAGAGGGAGAGACACGGAGGGCGGATGAGGGTGAAAGAGAGCAGGTCGCACAGGCCGCAGGGCGTACGGGCCACATCCGTGCCTCCTTACTTGGGCAAAATCAATAACCTGTTTGGGGGTGTAGGAGAGAACCTAAGGAGAGAGACCATAGCGCGGCACCGCCGCGCTTGATCCGCGCGTTAATTCCCCCAGGTGGAGGACGATTTGATACGTACGCTATCGATACGCCAGGTGCTAATGCAAAGGGCTCCTCCCCAGGATCCTCCAGGTGTTCTCTTCTCGATGTTGCGCAGGAGCGCACGACGACGACGACGACGACCTCGCGGTCGTTATGTCGCCCTACGAGTCGAGTTGTTCCGCACCTGTGACACTCCCTGGTATGCACAACGCAAACTCTCTCCGCCCTCCTGAAACCTCCTCCACCCCGGCGCAGGCAAAACAGCCGCCTCGCTCTAGCCGGGACGAGCGGTCGGGGCAGGTACAGAGAGAGAGAGAACAAGTATATATCCGGATCAACGTGTATGACCGCGAAATTCGAGCGGCGTGTCAACGTACGCGAGCGCTCGAATTACATACACCATCAGTTCACCGCGCTCTTACCGGAACCGGTACTGCTATAGCAGCGACGTAGTTAAACCGGAACTACGGACAGGCTTCCGCGGACAGGTCCTCTCTTCGCACTCCGGCCACTTTCACCCGCAAGTTCGTTTCTCTTCGGAAGGCCGCGCGGCGCCCTCCGGGGAGCATCCACCGGCGCGCGACCTGAATAATGATCGACGTAGACACAGAAAACGTAACACCGATTTACTCCAGAAATTAAATGAGATCCTTTGCACTCTCTTCCTCTCTCCCTCGGCGACCCTTGTGCTTTTGTCCCGCGGCTGCTCCTCTTGACAGCACACTCTCGCCGAATCTCTTTCCCGATAACGCGGAACTACACGCCGCAACCCCTTCGCTGGGTGGCGCCCTCGGGAGAGTACTCGATGGTACGCGCGGTCGGTCGTCGTTTTCGTCGTGTACCCTCGTAGTACAACCGCGACGCACGTTCCTCCGTCACCCTCTCTTCTTTTCTCTCTCTCTCTCTTTTACTCCAAATCTCTCCTACGCTCCGATCCCTCACGCGCAACTCCGAAAACCGAGGCGCAACTCGGTAGAACGACGGCGACAGCAGCGCGCGCTTCGTCGAGCTGTCGCGGCTATGGGGCGCGGACCACTACCTCGACGAGCCTCCCGGATCGTTGGATAAAACTTGGTGGGGCCGTTCCGGTCGACGTGCGAACTCCCTACCTCTTCGCCGTCGTGTCCCCACCAACGACTGCGCGGATGGCCGACCGATGGTCGCCCTGTTGCCTCCGCGCAACCCTCTCCGTGCCCCACCGACCCCACTCTGTTACGAACGCGCCGCTCGTTTCTCCCTTATCCCTTGGTGTACGAGACGACGATTCCGCCGACGCCGCCATGAGGAGCGTCGCGAGCGTCGTCACCCTTCGGGGGTTGCAGGGGTGCGCGCGCGCACACACACGCTCGCTCACGAGCCACGCTTCTCGCTCGTGTGTATGTTGCCTGCGTGCCGTTAAAGTTGCCCTCTCGCGCGCGCGTCACCCCCAACGTCGACATCCACCACGATCGAGAATGAAGATAACGCGGCGGCGAGAGGTTGCTCGGAGAGTGGCGCGCGACGGGGGGTACGAATTCGATGGTCTGTGGGATTCTTGGCAAGCAAAACTCGTCGGATAGCAGCTCGGAGAGATTTCTTACGATGTATTACGCGCGCGGAACGTGCAAGTCTGCGGGAAAATCGCGAATCTCTGACTCCTTATCGTATCTCTCGCGCGATTTCTTTTGTTGTTTTGTCTCGTCGTCGGAAAAGTACTCGAGTAGAAGAGAGAGAGAGAGAGAGAAAAAAAAAGAGGTAAATTTTATGATAAATTTTAGTCACACGTGAATCGACTCGAAAATTTGTGATGTTTTAGTTGACGGAACAGAGAGTTCGTGTGTTTCTCTCTTCTTCTATCTCTATCACTTCCTCTTCCTCTCGCTAATGTCTGTTTCATTAGTCGGACAGCTAAATTTCGACAATTTACATGTTGCGAGTGCTTTTAATACTTCGTTAGTACTAAACCACTTTACGTAGCGTAATATAAGCGACTTTTGTGAAAATTAAAAGCTAGTTTGCTGCATACACAGCTCATTATTCCGAGACTGCAAGCACAAACAATAGACAATATAGACTACACAGACTATATCTTTTATCGTCGTTATTCGAAAAACGCCTCCGTAATAAAACACGCTCTCATATAGGGATCCTCTCTCTCTCTCGGTATAATACGTGAGTTGGTAGACAAAGTCCCGCAGGAAACGGCGCAGAAAATGGTGGCGGAAAGACCGCTGGTGGCGGAAAACCGTTTTATCGGGACGCCGGCATTTAACGACATTTTAAAGTTAATCAGCGTTGCATATTCATCTTTTTTTTCTTTCCTCTTCTTTTTTTTCTTTTTTTCTTTTTTTTTTTTTTTTTTTTTTTTTTTTTTTTTTTTTTTTTTTTTGTTTAACTACCGACGAGGGGTAAGCCGCCTCATTTGCATACTTCGCAGGAGGCGGCGGAGCATCTGGCCGCGATAAGAAATCGAAGCGGTAAACCCGGCTACCTCGTTAATGAACCGGAAGATACACGAAACGCGCGCGGGAAAGCGAGAAAAAAATTGAGAGAAAAGGAAATAGTGAGAGACTCGGGTGTATAATTCCATCTGGCGTATCAACGACGAAAGCTTCCTCGTTGTGCGAAGTTTCAGCCTTGTTCGATTATCGCAACAGACCGCAGATCGCAGAACGTGACCTTACTTCCTACGTCTGGACATACCTTAAATTCATCCTGGCGTACTCCGCGCGCTCTCGACATCCTAAATGTCGTAATCCCGTGCTGATCGTCTTTACGAAATTGGGCAGCGCGAATTCGCACGGTATGCGCGGATTGCGCGTCTTCGTTTTTTCATCAGGTTTCGATTTCGTCGAAAATATCATCCTGTGCGATGTGGGAGGGGCCGAATGTTTTTGCGTTGACGTTAGGATTAAATTTTGATCGCGGCTAAACAACAACAAAGTGGCGGTTTGTTTGAATAATAATTAATTAAACCGATACTCTCCAACATTATTGTATGGTTTGCGAAAATATTTGAAAAAAAAAAAAAAAATTGTGACGCTCGATCACGATGCGTATGAAGTTTATACAAAAGTTGGGATTTTTCTAGATGTTGAAGTTACATCTTTTCGGTGTTTATTTTCAGAGGACGAGTAGCTGTATTAATATAAGATTGCGGGGCTAAAAAAAAAGAGGTCGGGAAAAATAGGGAGAGAAAAAGAAAGGGAAGAGAGATAGAGCCGCGTGCTACGAGACACGTATTTAGGGTGGCATCAATAACAGAAGGGTGAGAATTATTGATCTAGAATAATATGAACCCGATATATAGCGACGATTCGTATTGATCTCGTTGAGCAGTACCTATAAGAATTTTTTCTATCCTGGTGGATATTTTTTTAAATACTTTTATAGATTTTTCAATTTTGTTACAAAAAGTAGATCACGTAACAAATTCCAACAGTGTTTCATTTGATTATACTTTTTCTCTCTTGTTAAAAAAACACAATTTCGAATATTAAACCACTTCGAGAGATCATCGTTGCCTTGCCATAAAAACAATTAATTTTCCTCTCCTTAATATTCGTGATTGAATTTGGCTGTGCTGGAAAAACACAATCGCTCTTTTATTCAAGTATAAAATGTCGCGCGAGACGCATTAGAGACGATGGCGTCTTCCAATCAGCGATGATACATCTTATATTGTATATCCGATAACGCATCTTCTGTGTTATCGTAACTCTGTGTATATGCACTTCTCGGCGTATTTTTACTCTTGAAAAATTTCACCTTTACAAAAACTTGTGTGTTTCCAGAACTATTATTCAAACCCTTGTTATTATCGTCAGCCGGTTTACGTGCATGTTGCGACACAACGCACGACCGGATGCAAGGAGTACAGCACGCGCCGTGCTCACTCGTGCACGGCCCCGTTCACCGGCCCTTCTCTTCCGAGCGATACTCAAACGGCACGCCGGTGCGTCTCAATAACCCTCCCCGGCAGACGTTATAACCTTCGTCGCAGGGTGCCAACGAAAATCAGAATGTCACGATTTCCCGAACGACGAGTCTTTGATAAATGACGCGATGACGGTATTGACTGGAGGCTGGAATGATTAATAGCCGCATTGTCGCGCGACGTTACGGTGCGTGATTCGACGCGGATTTTTAATACGGAATGGAAAATACGGATGTGCTCGCGATGACGGCAGTCATTCAGTTCACTTCTTGCGTAATACAATTGTATTTTGTAGTAAATTATGTAGATTCAATTGCCTGATTTATAGAATCTTTTGAAAAAAGTAAATATTATATATATATACACTTACACGTATATAAATGTTAACTAATGTAACTAAAAGTTCTACAATTGTCAAAATTATTGGACGTAGAAAATATTATTATTTATTAATATTAAGAATTTTTCAATATTTCTTTGTTCGCACGCGTGTGGCTTACATACGCGTGTGCATTCAATTTGACTCAAATTATTTATATTTGCGCGCGGCGCGGCGCGGGAGAGAGAGCCCATCTTTATACATGTATAGTTTCATCGATTTCATCGGTTTGCGTGGCATGAGAAATGTATACATCGCGCGCGTATTAACGATATTTATTAGCGAAAACCAGTGAATTGCAGCTCGTTGAAGCGAAATACGGTCGTGTCCGGTGGGAGTGCATGTAGTGTGTCCGCGGTAATTTCTCCCGAAGTTGCCAGTATTATTTAGCCCGTGCGTGTGGATAACGTCCTTAACGAGAATTTACGGCTTTTGCGAGATCTCTCTTTCTCTCGCTTTCTCTCTCTCTCTCTCTCTCTCGGCTAGGAGAGGAAGATTCGATATTACGGGGTCTGAATTTTTTTCAGCGAACGCGAACACGTGATCTCGTCGCCGAGGCATAAATTCAGGAATACACTTCTTTTTGCGTGATCTCTTCCCGCATGGATGCGCCTTGTTCTTGCCGTTGAATGCAAATTTATCGGCGATTTTATTGAGGCAACGGTTTCGAACGCGCATACGTAATGACAGCTTTTTGTCTCTTCTCGCACAAAGTTAATACCGCGTTCCAGAAAATTATTTCACTGACTTATATCACATGAGCATTCTTAATTACGATAATTGTTTCGTATGCAGACTCTGGCTGCTCATCAAAGCTAAAAACATCTTCTGAACTTTCTTCGGAATAAGTTTGTGTTTTATTTGCGCGCACCATGTCAAAACGGTATATACGAAGGAAATGTGTCACCGCGCGAAAGTTTTCGCGAGAGTTAATGTTACATGTTTGTTTTTCTCTCTCAAGAAACTCCAGCGCACACACTCCAGAATGAACGCGAAATCTGTGTTGCTGTTTAAAAAATAATATATATATATATATATATATATATCGTTACATCTATTTTCTCCTCTCTCTCTCTCCCTATTGTTATCTCTTCTGCCATTCGTTATTTTACCCCGATGAAAACGGTGGAAGTAATTATCTTTCTGGCAGTATCAATAACGAGAGAATGAATTATCGGAAGTATATAGCAGCGGTGAAGAGGTAACATTTATTGGAAAAATTCTCACAACTTTTTACTCGCTCTCGCATGTTCGTTGCACCGAATTATCTGATATACGAGCGTGCGCGCGCGATATCTGCGAACGTGAGACTCGTACATTACGCTCATCCTTACAACATACCGCGCTTTTGTACGACGTTATTTATTTCGCTGTTCGAAATCGCGCATTGCATTTCGACTCTCGCTTAATTTAAATTATACTCGAATGCAAGAAAACGTACTGACGAATCTTCTCCAAGTTGTTGTGTCATACACGCGCGTGATTAGTGATTTTTTTTTTTTTCGAATTTCTATCAGTTCCCAAATAAGCTTTTTCCATTTCTCCGATGGAGCTGCACACGCACTATTCCCCGTTGTCAGATCTAAAAAAAATGATGTGGGAGCGGGGGCTACGTTATTATGAAGAACACTAACTTGAAATCTGAACGCCGCGCCCCGACA
Organism: Pseudomyrmex gracilis; assembly: GCF_002006095.1. Lineage (NCBI taxonomy): Eukaryota > Metazoa > Arthropoda > Insecta > Hymenoptera > Formicidae > Pseudomyrmex > Pseudomyrmex gracilis. The sequence continues at coordinate 1,019,788 of NW_018020604.1, forward strand.
CCGCGTCTGAATGCATCAAGCTTGATTCAAGTCTGCTCAAAGTCTGTGTGTATTCGCCGCGGACGAGAAAATCCACCCTAACAGCATCTGAATATTGCAGTCTCATCCACTCTGACGCATCCACTTTACGAGCTCTGCTTACTGCACTCGCATGCGAGGGTTACAACCTACTTTGAGGACCAACGGCTTTATCTTGAACAGACACGTATCTGCGTATCTGTGTGTGACAAAAACTTTTGATGAGGACAAAGAGTTCACATGCATCAGCTGTGAACAAGACGGGAGACGAAGAAATATTTCAGGAGCAAATTATTGACATCGAAACAACGCGCGTCTGCCGCGAATTGTTAAAAAAAATATAAACACCGTTATTTATTTAAAAAACAATATGAAAAATACAATAATATATTGCTACATCAAGAAAATGCACTTGTAATAAACAAAATCACAAGAGCAACTTAGCACAAAATAACTACAAACTATATACTTCAACTGTATTTTCCGTGATTATGTACAAACATTTATTAAAACATAGAAGTGTAACAAAAGAAAAAAGTTTTTGTAGTAAAAAATATTTAATGCAAAACAACTTGGCGCAGCTGCACCTCAAATAGTGAACTAAAATATGTTTATCAGACATGTGCATAAATCTGACTTATTCAAAACTTATTATTAATAACAATTCTAGTATAATTTTATAACAAATGTAATTCTAATAAATAAAACTTGTATTTTTAATATTTAACCAACGTATTATAATATATATATGTGAAAATAGCTTGGCCTTCTTTTGGCAGCTGCGCCAAGTTGTTTTGCATTAAATATTTTTTATTACAAAAACTTTTTTCTTTTGTTACACTTCTGTGTTCTAGTAAATGTTTGTAAATAATCACGGAAAATACAGTTTTGATGGGTTACTCTCTTGTTAGTTTCACTAACAAATCGTTGTTATTTATAATAACCGAGTACTTCGGATATAAAACGTGATCTATAAAGTCCACAGAAGTTTCTGATTTTTTAAACATATATCATAATTATATATAAAGTTTTTCACACACACACACACACACACACACACACACACACACACACACACACA